>NW_015554147.1:2961023-2963643 GCF_001515605.1 Sinocyclocheilus anshuiensis
CAGTTCATCGCCAATCATTTCACAGACGCATTAGTGCACTTCCAAGTTTATCTTTCCTACAGTGTGGGTGGTAATGATTTGATTTGCCCAGTGCAGTCACAGAAGATGTTTCCTCATTAGACTACAGAGTAAAAAGAAGCTGTCCACCCCGCTGTGTATTAATGATGAGTGAGAGCGGGATTGATCAACTGAACTAAATAAGTATGGTCAAGAGTTTCCTCCATCATCACTCGATAATTAATGAAAAGAAAGCATGTCAAGATACAAAAGTAACCTATTAATTGGACTGTAGTGCTTTACCGTATTACAGTGGGTTTGAATTCCCATCATGTCTTGTTGTGCATATTGACATATTTCACTATGTCACGCATTTCACAAGCCTAATGCTGTCTTGGCTAGCCTGTATTCTGCGATAAATGTGTAAATACAGTATGTCACAATTTCAAATCACCCTAGAAGAGTGGTGACTAAAGAGAAAATATTAAAACTGTATATGAGAAGTTATGCAGCGGGTGAGTCATTTGGACTTTCAAGTTCGCCGTGAATGAGTCACTTGGAGCTAGCACAAAGACTAATTGTTCTCCTGGCCTCGGAGGCAATTAATGTTAATTCTGAGCTTACAGTCAAGGCATGCTTAATTTTAGTCCTCTTAAAAACAATGACATATAGGAGCCAAAACAGAGAGGCCCCACGAAAAAAAAAAAAATCCTGACATTTATCAATCAGCGACAGAATCTCACAGAAAGCCAATGAATGATTTCTGTAAGGCTGTTACCCACGGGGGGGAAATCACCTTTAGCCTCTGAAGAATGTTCAATGTGTGCATACACTCCCATTAAGAATGGATAAACCCATTCGTTACAGTGTTGTTCACCAGATTTTAAAGTCAGCATGAAAGCGTGTATGCAGTAATGATCCTCACATATATAGAAGTGCTGACACTATACATTTTTTGAGATTATTCTGTGATGTTGTATGCCCAAAACATAATTAATCAGATCTGATAGCAGTAAGCCTGGGAAAAGGACTGAAAACTAAAAGATCAGAGTCAATATTTGCACTGTGAGTGTTTTAGAGTGCAGACAATAGTATGATTTTTTTTCCTAGGTCTAATAATGCAAGAAGGGAAATATTTAACCTCTGCTGAACATAAAATGGAGATACTCTGAATCATTTTCTGGTCGCTCTTTTTCATGCAATTACAATGAATATGGGCTGTCAAGCTTTAAAAAAATATCATAAAAGTGGCATTATTCAAGTAGTTCTTCACATTGATTCGAATTGATTAATTGATTCAATCACACAAATTGGATCAATCTGATTCAGGAACAACTGTAATCAAACCGGTTTTGTAAACTGGATCAAATGGATTTATTAAAAAGATCTGACTCAAAACAATGATTTGTTCACAAATTGAACATCATTGTGTCAATAAGAGTGGATGTCAAGAATTAAAGTTATGTTTCGTTAAATATCAAATTTATTTGTATAGTGCTTTTCACAATACACTTTTTTTTTCAACAGAAAATCATGATGCTAATGTTTATAGTATCTTTATATGTACATATTTACACATACAATTTACGACGATATAAACAATCAAGCAGTTGAAATTTGCTATATAGCAAATGTCACTTTGCATGAATATACTGTGTGTATGTGAATAAAGTTGGATGTACTGTATATCCAGCTGCAAGATAATAAATTTTGCCACAATATAAACAAGCACACAGCCAAGATTTGCTATATTGTATATATTGCTTCATGTTAGAATACTGTATGCACTGTATGTGAATGTGAACTCCAACTTTCAAGTGATAATATCATATTGAGACAATATAAACAAAGCAAGCTATAACAGCTACTTATGACTTCAGAGGTTTGTAATATAGCACACATATCTACTAGTTTGAGTACTATTCATTAAATATTTTTTTAATGACATTTTGGAGTTTGCCAGCCCCAGTCCTCGATCGCTTTCATTACATAGAAAAGTGTGGCAATTAAAAAAGTGTGGCAATAAAAATTCTTCAGAAATTCTTCAACAACAAATTTTGTTAGAAGGAAGGATGTTACGTCATATGCGATGAGTTTAGAATGGCATGAGAGTGAGTGTGCAAACAATTAATTTTTCTTGTGAATTTTTCCTTTAAATCTAACAGCTGTTTATGAGGGCAAGAGGAGGTTAATTATAACACTTCACATCCAGGTTTTAACATGAATGAAAAATCATAACAGACAGCAATTAATTGGATCGATGGAGGGATGAATCACTTTTGCAACATCCTCAGGCAAAATATGATCTAATTCTGTTCTTATCACTCAGGGAGACTGAGCAACAAGCGTTCATATAGAAAAAATGTCCAAACCGCTTACTTAGAAACACTGTTGACTCTGTACTCATTTCAAGGGATGGTTCACCCAAAACTGAAAAATCTGTCATAATTTACTCATCATTTACGTTCAGTTGTTCCAAACCTGTATGAATTTGTTTCAGCTGCTGAACACAAACGAAGATATTTTGAAGAATGCTGGTAACCTAACAGTTGACGGTATTGACTTCCATAAAATGACAATAAATAAATAAATATATATATATATATATATATATATATATATA
>NW_015554147.1:2963755-2966340 GCF_001515605.1 Sinocyclocheilus anshuiensis
TCTTCTTTTGTGTTCAGCAGAAGAAAGAAACTCATTCAGGTTTGGAACAAGAATAAATTATGACCGATTTAAATTTTTAGGTGAACTATCCCTTTAATCTGTGCATGATCTCAAAGACGGAGGACCTCACACACATTTTAGGAAGGAAACATAAAACCTCAAGCTCTGCTCGTCACGAGCTCTCGTTTTCTCTGTGGTTATTAGATTGAGGTCTACGTTACAAATTCTTCATTTTATTGAGGTGATAAATCTATCAACTCTTGTAGACTATGATTTTTTTTTCTTTCCTTTTGGAGCAGATGTGAGACATAAATAAACAACTGGTTTCTTCTTCTCCTCGTCTTTCATAATTGCTTTTTCCCCCTTGAGTATTTGTTATTGGAGGGGAACGTCTTGGTATTTTTGTGTGTTAGTGATGTCTTCTGTCATGATGTGCACACATCCTGGTGACAGTAATCCTAGCAGAGCTGTCAGTATCTCAGTGTGTGTGTGTGTCTGTGTGTGTGTGTTTGTGTTTGTGTTTGTGTGTGTGTGTGTGTGTGTGTGTGTGTGTGTGTGTGTGTGTGTGTGTTGAAAACGGCCTGCAGGATAAGTTTGGTCAGAGTTGTATCTTTGAGTTTGTTACATACAGCATGTCAAACAGAGCACATTTTGGTGTGTTTGACAGAGGCCTTTCTACCCCAATAAAACAAATAAAGGCACACAGTTGCTCCTTTGTCAAGATTAGAAGTGAAAAAGATAAAAAGGCAAGGAAAGGAAAGACATTCTTACTGTTGTGTGACTGGTTGTAGCCACTTTCCAGGAATACGACACACTTCGGTGTCCAATGACCCTTTTATGGCACAAATTATATGCTATTAATTAACATAAAATAATGCTTTTCCGAATCCTGATCATATTATTTAGACATGAGTATAATAATAATAATAATGCTGATTTTCTCTATTTTCTCAACAGTATATAACACATTTTGGAAATAATGTGTTAAATTGATATTTAATAAAGTAAAAACAAAAGTAATTAAGCTTAATAAATATTTAAAAAATATATACTAAAAGCATAATATTTAGATGTGACTGCATTGAAAGAAACAAAAAAAAATCATTTAAAAACTGAAAATTAATAAATCATATTATTTCAAACCTTTCTACAGCAAGCTGGGAAGAAAAATATTTAGTTTATTTTTTAAGAAATACTGTAGTGTTGACAGTATTCATTAGGCTCAACTACTTGTTATTGTAAGAAATCAATTTAAATACATTTAAATAAATTTAACTATATCTGATTTGAAAACTATTTAGACATGATTTGCTAATTGTGCCACAACAATTGTAATTCCATATAATATACAAAAACAAAAAAAACTCTGACTGAAGGTTAATCATCTCCTTTTGTGTGTCTGCACGTTTTCATTAAATATGAGCATAGAGAAGGCAAAAAAATTGCAGTTCATATCAAAGCACGCATTCATATAGAAGTGTACTTTTACTACCACCAACCCACAGTAGCGACAGTAGTTTTTTTTCCTCCCGGCAGACATCAAGAAAACAGAATCAAGTAAATGTGTGTGTCTGTGTTTTATGCGCGGCCAGTTTGTTCTTGTTATACTCCCACACACCCATGCAAGTTTCCACTAGCTCATCTGAAGAACTCAATCCCTCCCGAATTACAGAGAGATTTAACTAGATTATCCACTGGGTCCTCGCCCGCTGAGAAAACCAGGCCCGACGCAGCGACGCTGGGCCAGCACCTGTTCCTCCACAGCTGCTCTACAGCAAGAGCGATAGAGATAGACGGAGAGAGAGAGAGAGGAAATGAGGCAGAGACACTCACAGAGAAACATCTGAACTAACTGTTTCACTTTCCACTCTAATTAATACAATTAGAAATAGGTCAGAAACATTTTTTTACAGTTGCATCGCGGTTGCCAAGTATGCTTTATACATCATAACCTAATAGTTAGTATACGTATAAAATTACATAATAGTAATAACAAATAACATAATAGTTTCTCCATTACTTCAGCACAGTCAACAAATCAAAGTCTTAATGAATAGAATTCGGTTACAGGAATAGTGTCTGTAATAAAATGCTGCAATTCAGTGCAAATCCCAAACAAAACTTTGTGTAATTTGCACAAATTATCAGGTCTGAAACCCTAATAGCTCTGTATGGCATCGCTAAAATCACATTACACAAACCGTAAGGCATTAGACAAGTTTATGCGGTGACATATTAAAAAGAAAAAAACTCTAAAACACCAAAAGCACTGAAAAATAGACTCAGAATAATATGCTTCTACCTACATATAAAAAACAAACAAACAAACAAACAAACAAACAAACAAAAAAAACCTTCAAATCCAATTTACTGCAGTTTCCAGCTGAGATGAACACTAGTGGCAGCAAAACACCAACAACTTTTATTCTCTTTCACACAAATTATGATTACAGGGGCAAATTGTTAATTAATAAATCTTGTAAATCTTGTACAAAATTGTAATCTTGTACAATACTATGTTAAGACCTCAAAACACTTTTACCATAGTCTATTAGTGCATGATTTGTAAACAAATATATATATAT
>NW_015554147.1:2966460-2969956 GCF_001515605.1 Sinocyclocheilus anshuiensis
TTATTTTTTTACATCTGATTCACATAAGCAGCTCCATATGTTTGGTGTTTCTTTCGAGTAAACTTGCTCAGTGGCGCACCTGGTACAACACTGCACTTGCGATGTAAAGAGCTCAGGCAGAAACACAAATCACGATAAAAGAGATCAAAGTAAAACAAGCTAAAATGGCATGGTTGCCTCAGTAACTGTTTTTTTTAAATCTCACATTTACTTTTGTTAACACTATTGGTTATATTGAGAGTAGGGTGTAGATGGTGTGTTGTTTTCAAATGTGATAGAGCATTAACATTTTAGCGCCACTCACTGGATATTTAATTTCTGAACTGCCGCTATACGTAAAAACATACGAGATTCATGCTCATCTGTATTGGATAAAACTGAATGCACTTCTAGTGCCACCGACTGGACATTTCACTTTGAAAGTGTCTTGGAACACACAAGAAGCAGTGAAATAGTTTTCAGAAATGTCACAACAGGTATGTTTTTCCACTGAGTCTGGGAAAACGCTTGATTAGTGAGTGATGGTTAAATATCAGTGAATACTTTGTTTGTTCTTTGTTTGGAAGCGTTTAACTCATATACTCATATCTAAATAATGTGAGTATGATTCAGAAATACAGTTTACAATGGCTATTTTGAATAATGTGCACAGATTAGCACTGTCTGTCCATAAAGATCCTTTGATATTCATTTATTAGTCTGTTCTAAGCAGGGGCGTGTCTACGTGGTGACCAGGGGTGGCACCGGCCCCCCCTGAAATTTGGCTGGCCACCCCAGGTGCCCCCCCTACCAGATGTCTTGCCATAGGCTTGTTTTTAGTAAATTTCTAATTTTAGGCGGTTTCTATAGTGTGATCTTAATGACAATGTCGAGAGCGCATAATGTTACGCGATCCATGTGCGCGAGGACGAATCTCTCTACTCCCAAGCGGATTTCCTTCACTCACACAAAACTGGACGTGTGCTTTTAACATACATCGTTCCGCAAACACAACCCCCCCCCCGGCCACCCTCTTTTGAGCCAGTGCCCCCGACTGTCCCCCCATTTAAAATGCTTTAGACACGCCCCTGGTTCTAAGGTGTCTTGGACCAACAAATCAAAATACTCAAGAACATTACATCTTTGCAGTGTCTAAATGTCATTGCTCTTTAAGCATCTCGCACCATGAATGTTGCAAACTTTTTAAAAATCGCCTCTCAAGACCCTTGCGTTGAGTTCCATTTCATTCCAGTTTTTGAACACATCCTGTTTGAACGCTCCTTCACGTACACACTTACAGGCACTCCGCTCTGATCTTTTGTTTCTGGATAAATTATAGATGGGTTACTTTTCACTATAATCCTGCTTTATTCTTTTGAATCTTCAGACTAAATCTCAGTTGACAGAAGGTGATGGAAATTCTTCATCTGTATTTCCATTCGTTGAGCTCCGCAGTGACCACACCTATCGCTGAATGAATCTTCAAAACTGCATGTAGTTACTTGATGGTTGCATCAGTATAATCGTTATGATTCTGGTTGAATAATGCTAATAATTGATGCGCTGATCAGAAAGGTTGCACAAGGCCTTTGATTTGTCTTTTGCAGGACATAATGTAGCAAGAGGACGTGTCTCAAATGCTCTTATTAGAGACCTTGATACCAGTCTAAACACTGCGGCTTCAAAGTGTTGGTCCAGGTGGGAATAAAGACTGTGATGTCATAGGCAAAGATGTAATGTCTGGCTGCCTCATACCTCAACGTTATTTGGTCATAAATAATTAGAAATGATAGATAATTAACTTTGCTTGTCAGGTGAGAACACGGGAGAACTAATAACTGAGAAACCCAGAAGAAGCCACAAAATGCCAAAATGTTAACTAACACGGAAACATGCTGAGGTTGCTAGGAGACAAGTAAATAAACATCATTGTGAGAAATGGGTGTTGTTTCAATGAGCCTGAGGGGACAAGGCCAAAAACGCCTAAGGAGCCAGTTCCACAGGAAACAAAGCCAAGTATCATTCACGGCACATTCCATGCAACTAATTGTTTTTACTTTTCACCTCTTTCAGTTCACCTCTCAAATGCTGAAATCTGTTGATTCAAGTACTTACTCTATGGATAAAACATAGTCAATGATTCTGAGTTAGATTATGGTAATTACCTATAAACCGTGCATCCTAATAAACCGTTAAGCAACAAAACTGTGTTACTGAATGATACTGTAGCTAATGGGCATTGATGGGCAAAACATGCAGAGGACAACCATTCAACTCTCACTATATGAGTTACGATGACATCATTTTAATTTTAGGGTGAACTATCCATTTAAGCAACATTCAAGATATAGTCCTCAACATGTAAACTAAGGTTTGTTTGCCTATGGGGACACCGTATTTAAGGGACCTAGGATACACTTACTTATATCCGCTACATTCATTCTGCCGTGGCGGGCCGCCACACTAAAAATCATCCCCGCCACGACTGCAGCCTCTCTGTGACATCATAGCGATGTCACTCACATCATTCAAAGTTGAGGAATTAGCAGAAGAGACAGAGCAGGGCTTGAATTTCTGTGCGGGATTGCAGGTGTTGCGCATAATGCTACTCATTCCTGCAGGTTCCGCTTTTATAACGCTAAACCAGATGACAGAATGTATCATTTGCACATGCTTTTAAGTCTTAAAGAGAGAGCAGCCTAAATAAACCTGCTGCTGTCTGTGTCATTACTGTTTATTAACACAGTGAAGACTATCCAGTGTTACTTTACAGTTGAATTCAGTTTTTTTTTAGCTCAGTTTCAGTAGTAATTCTGTACCTAAATATTACTGTTCGACCTACCTGGTAAACTTATTGTACTGTTAATTTAATTTGTTTCTTGTTATTTATTTATTTGTTCTTATTTTATTATTTACTGTTTACTTGTCTTGTTTAGTTCAACTAAATTCAATTCTGAGTTTGAGTGCACGTGATTCATGGAGAACCACCAGGGGGAAACAGTCCTACAACCACCACAGCTGGAAAAAAAGTAGGGAACGAGACACTGCGTCCTCTAGGGGTCGCTATGGGGAACGCCTCGTCGTGACCCGTGTCTGAAGCATACATTGAAAAAACACCAACTCGTTGGCCGGCGACAGCCATGACGTCACTACCGGTGCGACTACAGTATAAATAGGCACCGGGAGCACACATCATTCACTTCTTCGTCTGAAGCTTGCGTCCGCAGCATGGCAAGAAACCTAGAGGACGCAGTGTCTCGTTCCCTACTCAGGGAACCATGGTTACATAAGTAACCTGAGACTGAAACACTGTATTATATTGTGTATTTTTTCATAGTTGGAAAGATGTACTGACCAACCAACATCCAGAATCAGGACTATTTTAGAATTAAGAATACCACTGGATCTATCCATAAATTTAGAGACTAATATTACTAATATTACTAATATTATTACTAATAATTATATATATATAATTTTTTCACTCAGCAAAAATAAATATACATATTATACATAT
>NW_015554147.1:2969966-2976811 GCF_001515605.1 Sinocyclocheilus anshuiensis
CTTGTTGCTTTAAGCTATTGGTTGTTACTGCAAGTGCTGGTACTTAGTTAAACTTGCAACAGCAATAAGCTAATGTTTAAGCTGTTGTTTAGGCCATCCGATTGTTCTTGAAATATGCTTGCTGCTTATGGCTCATCTAGTATTGGGAATGTTATTTCCTTAAGTTTCTCCGACTACTGCAACATGCTGTGATTTAAGCAAGCAACATGCTTGTTACAAAGCTGTCTAGTGTATTGGTAAGGATTTTTGTCTATGCTCACGCGGGTTGTCCGATTGAGGACACGTAGCACAACGAGCACAAATGTCAATTGGAGATGGCCAACCTGTAAACTCATGAGTTGATTTGAGTTATTATATGCTGTTGTTATAGACTTTTAAATGGATGCTGAAGCTTTTAGGCCAGGTAGAATCTGCGATCTCTGATCCGTTCATTGCTCGCTTCTATGGCTGCAGTACGCTATGTTTGCTGCAAACTAGGCTGCCAATTCTAGTGGGTTTTCTGCATCTTTTTCAGGTATTGCATTAAAGGGGCTTGCTGCTCTTCTTAGCTGCTTATAAAGAAGAGCACCCCTTCGCTGCCTTCTCCTGTAAGTTGCTGCTGCCCCAGTCTCTGTTATTCCAGAAGGATATGCTTCTTTCAGAATGCCATCAGTTGTGGTTTGGGCGGTTCTGGCCTATCGTTGTGTCGGGGGGTTCGGGCCTATCGTTTGTGTTGGTGGGGGGTTATTATTGCTGCTGTCCCTGCTCATTCATGACAGGCTGCATGGATGGGCAGGGAGTTTTTTGCCCAGAACAGAACCATACCGCCAAACCAAACTTTATGCTAAGTATCTATCATTTTGATGATAGTGGTCCTGACAGAACTAAATGTTTTTGATACATAAAGCAAGATGTTAAGGTTGAATATCTTTAGACCAATCACTATAGACTTGCTTTCCGCTCACTGATCTCTATATATTATATTTTCTATATTATAGATCAGTGATTCTGCAATATTTCAAATCGACACGCCCCTTTTAATGCCATAACTTGGCAACTGGTGTATCACTTCACACAGTCATTCATGTCCTCAGAGTTTCTGAATCTACTTGAAGTGCACTTTAGTAACCCCACTATTATTAGACACTTTGCTTACAAAATTATTCACAACTGACAATATTTTACAAGTAAATGGACGGTGCAACACACACACACACACACACACACACACACACACACACACACAAAGAATAGACTCAGAACCATCAGAAATGGTTGACGTCATCTCCAGTTCAGTCTCTGTGTGAGGGGCTATCCTATCAGACGCTAATCTTTTCCTGAAATTACATATGAAAACTGAAATAACATTTTTATTTTTTTTTTACTGCCGTAGGGTAAGTAGGACTGGGCCTGCAGTAATAACTTGCCTGTGCATGAACTACACTGTCGTGTCAATTACAGTGTCTGACCCCTGATGACCCCTGATTAAAATTCTTGCACTTCAGCAGGCCTTCTATCTCTCTCTCTCTCTCTCCCTCCTGCATTTACTTTCAATGTTTCTCTTGATGGGCCTGCTGGTGGAGCAGAAAGTGAGTTTCTGAACATACAGTATTATTCAAAATAAACAATGTGTGGAAGAGGAAATGCAAGGCTTGCTTGGCATGCACTCTATGCATTGGATTCATTCTATTTTGAAGGCCGATACTTGTGCACCGGTTTCGATGCTGTTCTGCTCAACCGGGCAGACCAGCGCATTCCACAAATGTGTAGAAAACACACTCCCATGTGCACCATATAAATACATTAAGGCTAACCTAGCTGACAGGACATATGAACACACAGACATTCGTGTGGCGCATCTCAGATTAGCAGAAACCGCGTCTATGACAAGATAATCACACACAACAATGTGTGTGTGTATGTAAGCACTTTCGAGCTCCATCTTAAGACTTCTTCCTGGTTGGGTGCCCACACACACACCCAGTTCTATCAATCACTGTGCATTCTAAAAATGATTTAGCCATTCAGTAATAAAGCCTGCCAGACACATTCAGACTTGCGCAGAGAACAGGGGAACTCGAGAAACCCAATGCTACTCTAAAGGACATACTTGCTTTTCAGCAAACTACTCTTTCACACCATTTGGACAATGCAATGCTAAAATGGTTTACAATAAAAGTGGTGCTCAGGGAAAGACCACAGGTAGAGTTACACGAAGCATTCTGGGACTTCATGCCAGTAATTAATTTGGTGTGATGGAGGGTCTAAAGTGTGTAACAGCCTCAGCCTGAGAAACAGTAAAATGCTTTTTTTTGAGAACTTAATTATGAGCTCACTTATCCAGT
Organism: Sinocyclocheilus anshuiensis; assembly: GCF_001515605.1. Classification (NCBI taxonomy): domain Eukaryota; kingdom Metazoa; phylum Chordata; class Actinopteri; order Cypriniformes; family Cyprinidae; genus Sinocyclocheilus; species Sinocyclocheilus anshuiensis. The sequence continues at coordinate 2,972,291 of NW_015554147.1, forward strand.
TTTTAGTAAAAGTAGTGATGTTGCTAACATTTAGTGGTGACAGTAAAGCTGAGCAGTTTTCCAATTATTGTAGCTTTTCCAGTAGTAAAGCAGTGTAGTGTCAACTGTTATCCAGTGTTGGGGATTTACAAACTAAAAGTAGCAACATTACTAATTTAGCTACATTTAGCAGTGGCATGACAGTAGTGTAATATTTCCATTGTCTAGCAATGTAGTGCAGCATGCTGCATTTATTGTGACAATGTCAAGCGCTTTTCTGTAAAGCAAGCTGGGCAAATAATCAAACCTAATGTCATAAAGGATCCTTTCTTATATACAGCATTGCAAAATTTAGTGAATCCCATTACTTAGACAGTTTACAGCATGTAAATTAACTGAAAATGACTCAAATTATCAATGCTTTGATTAAAAGGCCTGTTTTGTTAAATGCTGCTATTTTATTTATTAGCACTTAGTGTAAATATATCAGTGCAAGGTTGATGCTGTCCACCCGAGACTCATTAGGAAATAACAAATGGTGAAAATGAAGGCTTGAAAGCCGAACTGTGTTGGTAAGTTTAAATGTATAATTAAACTCATCACAAGTGCCGTTGGATTTCTTTGTTATTATTTTCTAGCTGATTTAGTCCATGCACCTTGTGAGCGGTTGCACCAGTTTTACTTTTTTAAGCACCTGCGATTCATTCATACAAAAATCTTTATGCCAGAAATCTGACTGAATTAGACACTATATTATTATTGCAATCCAGGCTTTTTTGAAAGACATGACTACATTCTTTTTTTTCCAAAAGTGCAATATGTACCTATACATACAGTTCACTTAAGTTTCCAGCTGAAATGAACACTAGAGGCAGTAAAACACCAACAACGTTTATTCATTTTCACTATGATTACAGTGGCATATTATTGATAAATATAAATACTTATTTCTGCATGGTTTCTTGCACAGCACTATGCTATGACCTCAAAACACCGTTACCGTAGTGCATGATTTGTAAACTAATACATTTTGATGTTTAAATGGCAAAATCAGATCTGTATCTTTGGCTTTTCCAATATAGTAAACTTGCTCGGTAGCGCACCCGGTACAGCACTGTACTTATGATGTGAAGCCCTCGGGTACAAGTTCTGTGAAACCCGAATCACGATAAAAGATCTCAAAAACTTGCAGAAACAAGGTAAAATGACACGGCTTCAGCAAATGTGTTTTTATCTCGCATTTGCTTTTGTTAACATTATTGGTTAGGTTTAGAGTACCGTTTAGTGGACATTTCACTTTGAACGTATTGCGAAATGTGCTACAAGCAATGCAAAATATACCCACAGGTAATCAATTTATTTATTATTATTATTTTTACACTAGGCTGTTTAACAAACTCCCATTTACAATATACGTAGAATAAAAGACAATTTATAATGCCATTTGTGGACGTACTGAAGAGTGCAACAAAATGTACTGGTGCAACATATTTCAGGTTTTGTAAATAGAGTCACATATTTCCAATTAGCCGTGGTTACATTAGTTACATTAGTATATATATATATATATATATATGTGAAAAGTTGAGAGACTTTTTAATCACCTTTAAATAATTCTAAATGTTCTAATATGTTAAATGTTCTAATCATAACAAGAAAACTGGACATTTTAACATTCTTAGAAAATGTAAAATAAGAAACATTCAAATAGCGCTTTATTTTGGGCTAAAACAAAGTTAGTAGAATGTTGTAAGAAACATTTTTGCAACCTTTTAAATAAACAAAAACATGTTATAAGCACAACAAGAAAACTGGACATTGTCATGCCCCTGGACTGTCTTTGTTGTGTTTCCCCCCCCATGTGCTCCGTGACCCAGTTTCTCCCTCGTGTTGATTGTTCATGGATTTCAGGTGTGTCTTGTCATTAGCCCCTCGTTATCTTGTGTATTTAGCCCCAGACTGTGCAGTCTGTGTTTGTCGGTTGTGAACGTGTGTCATCTTCCCTTCCTGGTGTGGATTTACCCCTGTTTGGATATAATAAAAGACTGTGTTTGCTATTCAACATCTCCATCGTTCTTTCCGGCAGCCTTACGTGACAGAAGATCCAACCTTCAAAAGTACCTTTTTTTGCATTTTCCCCTTAGTTTGTTTTCCGTGTTTTCTACAGTGTTTATTTTCTGTTTTTCCCCGTGTTCCCCATGGATTCCCTCACCGCAAAGTTCACCTCCCTCGCCCACAAAGACCTTTCCCTATTTGAGTATGTGGTTGAGTTCAGCTAGCTCTCTGTTTTAACAGCGTTCGCCGATGCGGCGCTGAACTCACTGTTCTGGATCGGGGCAAATTACTGTCGTCTCGTCAACCTCCCAGACACCTCTGGACTGAGCTGGAGGAAAGCCATTACCCGGTGTCTGGAGAGCATCTATCCCCGATCCAGAGCACAGCCAGACCCAGAGCCCAGCCCACCATCTCCCCGCTGCACGGAGTGCAAGCCCGAGCCCACCGATGATGGAGAGCCCGAGCCCGTTCCGACCGATGAGCCATCGCCAAGGAGTGCGACAGAGCTGAGAATCGCCACGGAGCCATAGCCTCTCGGATTGTCAGACCAGGTGCGAGAGCCGGCTACAATGCCTGCCGTGAGGGAGAAAGCCGCGGACAGTGAGAGCGCAGAGAGGAGCTCCGCACCGTGGCCGAGGGTGAGCTAATTACGGATCTGGGTCTGTGCAACTCCGAAGGAGAGAGGGCTCCGGTTTCCATGTCCAGCCCAGAGAGGGCTCCCGTTCCTGAGTTAAGCCCTGAAAGCCCGCCCGCCTGCACGCTCGCTCACTCGCTCCTGCCTCCCCCTCCGGATCCTCCTCGTCACCCTGGCCCATTGGCTCTCAGTCTCCGCCTCGGGCTCCTCCACCACCATTGGTCGGCCCCCTGGAGTCGTCAGCCCTTCCTCCACCATGGCTCCTCCCTCCGTCGGCTCCACCGTGGGTTGACATTTCGGCTGTGGCCCGGGTCCCACCTGGCACCACCTGCTCCAAGTCCCTCCTGTCTCCACCCTGGCTCCTCCCTCCTTCATCACCTCCCTGGTCTCTGTCTGCCGGCCCCCTCCCAGGTGTCCGTCCTCCTCCTGAGCCTCCTTCCAAGTTCCCACCCTTCCCTCCTTCTGTTGTTGTTGCGGCGCCGGACGCGCCTTCCGGCAGGGGGGAGTACTGTCACTCCCCTGGACTGTCTTTGTTGTGTTTTCCCTCCCCATGTGCTCCGTGACCCAGTTTCTCCCTCGTGTTGATTGTTCATGGATTTCAGCTGTGTCTTGTCATTAGCCCCTCGTTATCCTGTTTATTTAGCCCCAGTCTGTGTAGTCTGTGTTTGTCGGGCCTACATGTTGTGAACGCCTGTCATCTTCCCTTCCTGGTGTGGATTTACTCCTGTTTGGATATAATAAAAGACTGTGTTTGCTATTCAACATCTCCATCGTTCCTTCCGGCAGCGTTACGTGACAGACATGTTAATCTTCTTAGAATATTAAAAATACACAATCCAAATAACGTTTTGTTTTGGGTGAAAATAAAGTTTGTAGAATGCTGTAAGAAATGTTTTTGTAACCTTTAAATAATGTTATCACAACAATAATTTGTTATAATGCAATATCAGTACCTGTTACCAGGAGTGAAGTTTGTGCTTCACTTCACTCCTGTGAGGTATTTAACTTTATTGTGCTATTCTTGACGAATTGTGTGTATTTCTCTACTTTTATGTCTAATAAATCAAATCAAAATCAACAAGAAAACTGGACATCAACGTTTTAGAAACATTTCAAAACTGTTCCCACAATGATTTTATAACCTAAACTTGTTACCTGGGTTAAGAGTTTTCAAGTAAAATCTCAAATCTATGAAGTAGGGAGTAGCATACTGTACGTTCTGCCCTCCCAACAAGTTGGTTATACTGGTCAGCTGCTGTCTTACAGGCTCTCAGACAAAAACCAGATGGTTATGTTCAAACATAAGCTCATGAAATTGATCACAGGCTCTGAATAATCTCAAAAACATGCTGTGATGTAAAATGAGTCAATGCTTTGTAGCTCAACCAGTCAATGTCGTGGTTGTTTCTACATTTAAGAGATATGCAGTTCTTTTGCCACTTTATAAAATTTAATGGTGGGGCTTATTCTTGTTCTTTCACATATCAGGTGTGGCGTGTGCACAAGATTCAAGTCCTTTATGGATTTTCAATACAGCCTTCCATCAGTGGAACCAAGACATAAGTAATGTTCCTTGCCCTTTGAGCGGTTACTGACAGGCCTTTGGCAGCAACTGGATGGGAGCAGGCGCTGGTGTCAGGGCTTGTCCTGGGTGAGCTTGGCTGTGTGTCATCAGGGCAACTGGAGAACAGTGGGATTAAACAAGCTGTCTATTCATTTGCAAATAATAGTATGGTGTGAAGTTATAGGAACTGTACTTAAAGCAGACAATTACCTTGTATTATTCTTGTCGGGCTTAATCTAGTGTCAAGTTGTGATTCAGTGTGATTTATTTATATATATATATATATATA
>NW_015554147.1:2976821-2988068 GCF_001515605.1 Sinocyclocheilus anshuiensis
TTTATTATTTTTTTGGACATGCACAGCAAAAGGCATGTGCACACAATGGCGACTGCACTGGAATCATGCTTAAAGAATGCCCATATAAGCACTGCATATCCAAATACTTCAGCTGGCAGATTGTGCAAGCATGTACCTCATCCGCTCGGAGGCAATGCAAAACTATAAATTCTTAACAATTATAGGGCTCGATTAATGCTGGGTTGTTTGTGGACTGAGTGTGCCTGCTGCATCTCCATCTTCACCTACCTTTCATGATATACAATGAGCTCTAGGTGTGAACAGGAACATGTAAATCAAAATTTGACCTAGCGGCAAAACACTTGCCAGTCTACACAAACTTATAAACATGCCTAAGCCAACATGCATGTGCAAATGTATGCATGCTAACACTCATGTCAGAAATGCAGAAAGAACATGCCTTTTATAGAAAATACATAAGGGAATGCTTAAAACATAAAAAAACAAATGCTTTTGCAAAAGAAAAAAAATCAAGTCCAGTGCTCATATTTTCCATAAAACATTCTCCTGATTCACTGTGATTTTTTCCAAGATGACGTTCCAAGACAAGGAATCTACAACATGACAATCTGTCAGTGGGCATTAACTGTTTAACTGTTTTCCATGTTTGCTGTGAGGGCCCAGAGGTGCTGGTGGCTCAGGATGGGACATGCACTCCTGTCTTCCTCTGAATGGGTGAAAAGGTGAGGTGTTTTTTAAAATTCATGGTGCTTCATGCAGCCATACATTTAACAACAATCAACGCTTCATTTAAGAGCTTGTTTATACGTCAAATATAGCGTAGAGCAAGACAGGGCTTAAAACAAGTTCCTGGGAAACAACTTGTAATAATAATCCAATTATTGTATGACAGCCACGATTTAAACACATGACCACATCACCAGAGGCTAGAAACCAGCGGATTACCTAAACGAAGTGTGCTTTGTTTAGAATTGGGCTGAGTTTGCAGGCAACACCTTTTATTAATGTAATTTTGCATTTGCATTACATTGTTTTTGGCCCATTCTTTCTTACCAAAGTGAATTCAAAGATGCCGCATGTTTGTTTTAGCAGTTGTTTTAAATAAATATATCATTAAGACTTTGAACAAATGGGTGCAAATGTTCTAATTTAGTTTAAACTGATCAAACATGCAATAACACACAAACTGCACACTGCAGACAAATGATGAAACCACAAATTGTCAATACGAATGTTGCATTTATACAATTCTGAGTCGGTAGCATAAGAGAAGTGGTAATCTTAAATGTTTCCGGAATATACAGTAAGTGTTTCATATAATTGTTAAGCATCCACTTATCTCTAAGAAAGCACACTCATTCATTCACTAAACAACAATCCATCACCGTACCATAAGGAAAACATTAGTCCAACTTTTATCCCGCACTATCAAAACATCACTCTTTTCAGAGGATTACAAAGCCTTGGCAATCTTTGTATATTACCACGTGTTTGAATGGTTTGTATATATATATATATATATATATATATGTGTCTGTATTTGTGTGTGTATGTGTGTGTGTTTGTGACCCTGGACCACAAAACCAGTCTTAAGTCGCTGGGGTATATTTGTAGCAATAGCCAAAAATACATTGTATGGGTCAAAATTATAGATTTTTCTTTTATGCCAAACATCATTAGGGTATTAAGTAAAGATCATGTTCCATGAAGATATTTTGTAAATGTCCTACTGTAAATATATTAAAACTTAATTTTTGATTAGTAATATGCATTGCTAAGAACTTCATTTGGACAATTCTAAAGGTGATTTTCTCAATATTTTGATTTTTTTTGTGTGTGTGTCTGTTTTATTCTACTAAGTATATTAGTATAGTTAGACTCATATTGTATAGAATTTTGGAATAGATCACAAATTGAATGGAGTATTTCATCATATTTCAACCTGTAATTTAAGGGAAATAAAATTCCTTTCCGTGACCCATAGAAAATTAAAACTTGATGAATTAAAAAAAAAAAAGAAGTAATGACTAAATGAGGGAAGAATTTTCATGCATTTAATTTGAACATTTCAAAATGTCAGGATATGAAAATTTTAAGTTGTGATTTGGTGGTAGAGGATAAAAGTCACTAAAATAAAATTGTAGCGAGAAAAAAAAAAGCCAAAGTAGAGGGTAAGATACAAATGAGTGCAGCCTATGATTATAAACACCAGTAATTTATTCTAAAGATTTGATTGATGCTTATGTTACCCATTGTTCAAACATCAGCCTATAGAAAGTGTTTAGGTTGCTGATTTTGCCACACTCACAAACCCCTCAAACCTACTTAATATGAACACTGCCATCTTACACAGTACACAAGAGACACTCTTGCTGTGAGGTCTGTCCTGTACATACTTGCACTGACTGTAGGGATTGGATTCTTTAAAATTGCAATGGAAAATGGGATTTTGTAAGATTTCCCAGATTTAATTCTAAGCATCAGTGCTGCCTAATGCATCTAAAAGCAGTAAGAAAATACATAGTGTTTAAACATATGAAGCTTCAACGTAAGTGGATGAGCTTCAATGACCTGATGCAATGAAACCGATGCGATCAATCAGAGCTTTATTGTAGCATTTAGCACACATGCTCTTAAAATATGGCTGTGGTGCTCATGCTGTTGATTCAGCAACGATTCTTCTTCTTCAAAAAAAAAAAAATATATATGCAAAATAAAAAGAAAAAAAATGAAGTGGTCAGTCAGTATGCTGGGAATGGTATATCATTTTTGAAAGCATGGATGACATTGGGGGGGATTCCATGACATATCATTAATCATGAAATGATTGGCTGCAATTGGAGTGGTTAGCCAAGCCCAGGCCCGGTTTTACAGGGGTACTAGAGGGTGCTAAAAGCAAAAGCAACTGAAGATCTGTCAAACTATCCAGTGTGCATTTGAGTTTGCTCTCTGGACAGCATCAAAAGTTACTATTTACGTGTTTTGCAGCGTTGAGCAATGTAGCCAATCACAGACATATCTGTTGATTGCTTGAACGCAATGGCCAATCAGAAATGTTTTCGTTTGTCAGAATTCACTAACCGTTGAAAGTGCCAGAGTTTTTATTAAGTGCAGTTTTGGACGCATTGTGAGATCACAATGAACTAAGATGAGTGATGCTTTTTAGTGATAATATAGGAACAGGGGCGGATTTCGTCAAGTTTTTTTTTTTTCAAGGTTTTTTTTTTTTTTTTTTTGTGATGCCCCATTTGTGTCCAATGTTTCTATATTTTTCATTTACATGTTATAACGGCTTTATTTCTCGTTGTAGAAAATAGCAATTGATTTACAGTTGATATACAGGTTTTCACAAAAAAAACTCAAATTATAAAATGGGAAGCATCGCCATTTCACTCAGCAGCAATACTGACTGCTTTGATGCGTTTCAATATGGTAGGGCATTGTTTTGATGCTTACATCTGAAAAAAATATTATTATTTTTCCTTTTTCTTTTTATTAATTAGTTAAATGTCGCCCATGTTTGAAAGTATAATGCATTATGAATACTGTACACATTATGCACATTTTCAGTTTGCATGGAATACATGGATGAGCCTTTAAAGGTGCTGTATGTATATTTTTTGACTGTACTGAAGCATACAAATACCATAAGATGGCTGTAGATATTTGGGAAACATGCTGAGTTCACATACTTGCTTCTCTAAGAAAAAATACTACAGCCGGATATTCTACTTTGAAATGTGTGTTCTGTGTTGGAATGTCTGTTTTTGTTTTGGTCTGTGGGACTCCACCCACTGCCAATTCAGCCGATACCCTGGGTTGCAACACTGCATTTCAGCCATGGAAGCCAGCAAACAAACTGGGTCAGAGTCTGCAGATTCTACACAACCTAAAAAAAAAAAACCTTGGCATCCATAAACAAAACTCTATGACCAGAGGCATATTAAAATGCATTCCCTTCCATTGTCAATTGTGTCATTCCTGTTGCGTGTCCTCAATCTGGCAACCCACATGAGCATTGAATCTGAGGAGGAGGGGGCAGTGGCATTCATGCATACTGCATACCGTTTCACTTAAGTTAAAAAAAAAAAAAAAAAGCACTAATCTTTTTTTGCGTACTGTAGTTTGCAGTATGCAGTATACACTGCTCAATATGTAGTAAATTCTGTACAGTAGTACGCCTTGTTCATTCATTTGTTTTTTAGTGGCTTAAAGCTTTCTAATTACTCTGGTTCAAGATTGTTTGCTCACATCTGTAGTCTCATGAAAGCAGCAAGGCCGGCTGACCATCCAGGATATAAATCAAATTAGGATTTGGAAAGGCCGTGCAATTAAATGCATTAAAATGTAGCACTGACTAACACAGGTACAGTATGCATGACTGAACTTAAGCCAGAACAAACACTTAAAAGTTCATAAAGCAAGCTCAGACAAAAATATTCCTGTCTGATTCCTCTAATTGATAATTATTGATATCTGCAGACTACAGCAAATTACAACGCGCAATGGACTTGCAAATAACGTTAGTCTTTCTCTTGAATATGTATGCTGAACTGCTTAACTCTGGCTTAAGGTTCTGCAAAGTGCAAGCAAACCATCCGTTTGCCCAGAGGGACAAGATTAAGCAAAAAGGAAGTGAAGAAAAGGAGACTTTATGAGCTTTTAAGCAGCTCCCTTCCTGCAAGGCTGATTCGTCGATAGACTTACCTGCCCTTTGTGATAGAAAGGAGGCCATCTTTCAACCCCATAATCTAAGACAGTGTTTATTTGTTGATGAGCGCACACAAGACAGCATGAGCTGTCAGCCAGAGAGACATCACTACCCAGAGACTGATTTAAATAGGGTCAAATCCATTAAAATAAATTGAATTTTTTCAATTATTTTACATATAACATACTGAAATTGACTGCAGATTTTGGGCCACAAACATCAAGAACTTAATAGAGCTACTGTATTTGGTCACTGTAATGTGGGGTTTGGGTTTTGTTTCTTGTTCATGTTTTCATGTCTTTTATTTTGTAGTTTAGTCATGCTCCCTGTTTGTGTCATGCTTCCCTTGCCCTCATGTATTCATGCCATTGGTTCTCTTGTTCATTGTGCATGGCTCCCTGCTCTGCCTGTTCCTCTTCACGGGCCTGGCCCTCCATCCCTCCCCCTGTTCCGCCTTTGCTCTACCACCCTCCTGGACTTGTTGGGTTTTGTTGGTGTTTGTTTGGGTGTCTGGAGCCGCCCTTAGAGGGGGGGATATGTAATGTGGGGTTTGGGTTTTGTTTCTTGTTCATGTTTTCATGTCTTTTATTTTGTAGTTTAGTCATGCTCCCTGTTTGTGTCATGCTTCCCTTGCCCTCATGCATTCATGCCATTGGTTGTCTTGTTCATTGTGTCATGTTCTGATTGGTTGTCTAGGTCATGTGTCTTGTTTCCCATTTGTTTTTTCATGTCATGTGACCCTCTTTGTTTGATACAAATAGCCCTCATGTTGCCGTTGTCTCTGGTCGTGTATTGATGTTGTAACCCGCTATCGGTGAGTCAAGTCTGTTCATGCCTCGTCAAGTCAAGTCAAGTCTGTGTATCTTGTTTGGATTATGTTTGGATTCACCTTCGCCAAGGAAACCGGGCCATAGAGGATTACGTGGAGGACTTTTGTGGACTTTATCATCAGGTAGATTTTAAGGATAGCTTCCTGAAAGACATTTTCCATTATCGTTTGGATGATAATTTCTCATTTAATGCCACGCAATACCCCTCAATGGACTCTTGAAAAATACATTGACTTTGCCTTGTTGCTGGCTGATTCACTATTTACTGTGGGGGTTGCTGAGGAACAACACAGCTATCCTACAGTACCCGCCACCTCAGACCTTTTCCACGTCCCGACCATCATGTCAGGAGTTGTTCACGTCATGCCTGCCAAACCTAAGCTTGTTCACGTCATGCCTGCCAAGCCAAAGCCTGCCCACATCATGTCTGTTCACGTCACATCTGCTACACCAAAGCCTGCTAACGTCTTGTCTGCCAAGCCAGAGCCTGCTAATGCCATGTCTGCTACTCCAGGACCTGCTCAAATCATGCTGGCCTCCGACTTGAACCGGCGCCGACGCTACGTCACTGTCACGTGTGGCATCAAAGTACCGCGATAGCGTTTCGAGAGCAGCCGGCTGACTCAACCGGCGCAGCTTTTTCAGAGCGACTGCAGGGGTGCTGATGACGACACAGCTGTTTCACGATTGGCCAAATTCACCACATGACAACAATGACGTGTGTTTCTAACATCTTCAAATCCAATACTGCTCATAAATCTGTGTTTTTAGAACATTAAAAGCTTTTTTACTGTAGTCGCAATGTTATATTGAGTCACGTTTATCATGAAAGCATATATAACCCCACTTTATTAGTATTTAAATAGTACATATTTACGTTGAACTTTATTCTTGAACAGATGGCGCTGTATTAAGCAGTATATAAAAAGTGTTTCTGTTGCTCATGAAAACGTTTCTGAAACGTCTGTGTATTTGACAAATATTGCATTTAATTCACTTCATCTGTGATAGAGTATGCAAACACCGCGTGAGCGTCACTAACGGGAGCAGAAAGTGTCCGGCTTGATGGCTCCGTTTTCAACTCCACCCCCGACTGCAAGCGGCTACTCTCATTGATCTCCGTCTGTAGCGGTGCTTCAAGTCGAACGCACCTATTGTCTCTGGTCGTGTATTGATGTTGTAACCCGCTGTCGGGGAGTCTAGTCTGTTCATGCCTCGTCAAGTCTGTGTATCTTGTTTGGATGATGTTTGGATCACTGTAAATAAAACTGCACCTGGGTTCTCACTTCAACTCGCCTTCAATGGATGATTCGTTACAGTCACAATGTCAGTTTGGTCATGATACTGAGTTCCCTTGGCCATTTTATATGGGTTTTTAGATGTTGTGGTTAACATTACTTGAAGATACTTTCACGTTTTGTTCTACAACATACAGTGAAATACACAGTCATGCATCAAACATGTATTTTTAAAGTACACAACGGTTTCAAAATTCAAGTTAATAAGCAACTAAACACTGCTGTACAAAGCTTGTTTGATTTACACTTAATTCGTCTTGTAGGTAAACTTGCATCCTTGTTCTGCACACAGAAAGTGTGTTGAGGTGTCCATGCTGTTTAATAAATAAAATCATGAAAATTGAAAGAACATTTAACATTTAAATACATTAAAAAACATCTAAAAACAGCCGATCTTATCAGCATTTATACGAATTATAACATTCATGCATGCATTTCTGTATGTTCGGATATACACTGAGGAAAATGCTGTTGTTGTTTTTTTTCTTTCTTTCTTTGCACTGTGCATGTTTGTATTTTTACAGTATGGCCTCTGAATAAAGATTTTTTTTTTTTTTTTTTTTCGAATGACATTGTGTGCAGACTTTTGTGCTTTTAGTTCTTATTTTTGGGGCCTATATACAGTATGCACAAGAGGAATGTGAATACATACATCTCAGTGTTTGTTGTGGCTGTTCACATTGCTGTATATACACTGAAACATAGAGATGTAGGATGATAGCATCTGAAGAATATACATATTTCTGTTAGAACAGCTAGAAACAAACAAAAAAAAATCTTTCACAATCCTTTGTTTTAAATATGTATATGTGTTTGAAGTATGACTGTGTGTAACTTCCTATATGGGGAAATATTGAAACCAGGGCTGCCAAACTCGGTCCTGGAGGGCCGGTGTCCTGCAGAGTTTAGCTCCAACTTGTTTCAACACACCTGCCTTTAAGTTTCTAGTATGCCTAGTAAGAGCTTGATTAGCTCATTCAGGTGTGTTTAATTGGGGTTGGAGCTAAACTCTTCAGGACACCGGCCCTCCAGGACCGAGTTTGGACAGCCCTGATTTAACCCATATTTTAAATATATGCTAAATATATGTTTTTAAAACTGAAAATGTATGTAGTTATAGCATTCATAGCTTGCACTATGCATCTCTTCGCTTCAGAAGGCCTTTATTAACCCTCCGGAGTCGTGTGGAGTACTTTAATGATGGATGGAGGCACTTTTTTAGGCTTCAAAATCTCGACCCCCATTCACTGCCATTATAAAGCCTGGAAGAGCCAGGACATTTTTTTAATATAACTCCAATTGTATTCGTCTGAAAGAAAAAAGTCATATACACCTAGAATGGCTTGAGGGTGACTATCTCTTTAAGTGCATTTTAAACCCAAAATAAACCTGAAGGTCGAGGATGATGAACCGGACGTCCTTCTAGCATGCAAAAATAAAATAGAAAGATGAAATTAATAAAAACACAACTAGGAAAGCATCATAAGGCAGTACGAATGAGCATGTTTGTGAGAGTGAGGTTGAAGAGGTGGAGTGGACCTGGAAGAGATCCAACCCAACTTGACTTGGCATGTGTTCAGCAATGATGTAATAGACTAGCAAACACTTGTTGATTTCCTCTCATTCAGCAGGCGAAACAAAACAATCATCAGATTCACTTCACACATATGATTCCCCCTCCAAAAGGATCTCATCTGCATTATTGGATGCTTAACAAGCTCATGACTCCCCATCACAGTGTTGCTTTTCTACGTCACGCCCAACCATTCACTCCCAGTGCAACATAAACGCTTGATGCGAAGATTAATGATGGAATCGCAATTAAACGTTCCCCTTTGTAGTCACACACAAGAGGATTTGACAAGGTTTACATTAGCTATACCGACACGTAAGCCACATTTTCATTCGAAGACACTCACCGTGAGTCATTGTGTTGATGTTGAACAGTTTACAGAGTTACCAGGTGTACAGTCACTTACAACACACTTACCCGCCCTCCAAAAGAAAGGCCCATTCACATCCACAGAGGTGAGCTTTGTTCAGGCCACTGAAACCACTGCACCTAATTCTGCTTTTCTGATTAATTGCGCCTAAAGCTGCAGAGTAAACAGCTTCAAAGGCAAATCAAAACAAAATAAATCAGTTATGGTAATGATTAAGGATCATGCATACTTTGGCATGATGGATTCAATACTCTCACACATGCATGCATATTTACACACAGCGTGTTGAAAGATACGTAACAACACCCTGAACGCACAAAACATTCACATTCGCACACCCACACACGCTTGGTTACTAGTAGACTAAGGTGTATACGGTTGTTTGTGCGAAGCTGGATTTCTTTTTGAATTACTGATATTGATCGGACTGATTGATGAGCAGCACATGAACTGATTTATTTCTCATCCTGGAAAGTACTGAGCATTTATGCGAACAGATAAAACAGGAGACGATAAACAAGTGCCGCCCCTATAGCAAAACGCAATCAAGCTCTGCAATCAGTCTCTGAAAATTATTATTTGATTAGCTGGCCTATATAAAGAATTCAGAATAACGTAAAAAGCAATTAAAACACAGCCTTCCTGCATTATTAGTTTCATTTTGGCAAGACTGGCGTTCTATTAAGAGACTATTCCAATATTAAGACACTTAATATTTGGTGTAGAGAGTCAGAAATACTGAAAACAGGTTTTAAAATAGGCAGCAGTGGAAATAATTGGTTAAATCTCCGGCGTATAATAACAAGTTTCCCAACTGAAAAAAAGGGGAAAACCTGGTGCCAATTTAATAAAGCAAAGCCTGTCACCGGTTGAAAGTGAGTAGAGGTTAATTCGCTCCAGTATGTGACAAAATAGTCAGGGTTACTCTGGAAACCAACAGTTGACAAATACAAACAGATTAGAAAATTCCCAGGTCAGAGTTAACAGTGTTTACTGCCAGCTAGAATCATGTTACTACTAACTTAAAGTGTGGCAGCCAAAACAAAGTTGAGAGAACTCAATCTTTGCCTTTTCTCAACTTTTGACCAAAGTACCTCACACAACTAAACAGTGTCCCTTTGGACTGTTGACTTGTATTTAATTGTTCAGTAAATTATCTATTTTCATTTTCTACTCTATTATCAGTCATAAACCGTTTTAAACAATGCAGAGGACATTGCAAAGCAATAAAGAAGAGGGCATTTTCAAGAAGACACAGATAGAGCCTCAACACTGAAGCCAGCAAACAGTTAACAGTCCCATTCATAAAGTAACCATATAATGTATGGTACAAGCTAGCAAATCCTTTATGAATCATCAACATTTGTTGATACTGTATGTCCAGCTGACTCAGATTTAGGCTAGTTTGGTAAAACAATAACAGTTTAATATAGCTTTATTAGAATATGTTCTGTTTAATACAGGGGCGCGGGAAGATGTTTTCGGTTGGGGGTGCTGTGTGTATAATAGCATACATTATTAACATTATTTACAGAAGACATGTCATGCAGTGTAACACAAAAAAACTAACAAAAAAAAAATCTTGTCAGGCATATTTAGAACAAAAATCATTAGCTGACATTAAAAGACTCTTCACAGTTCACACTAAACAACTGTTTATTGTCATTTTAAATCTTTACCAATATTTGATACTATATACCCTTCAAACCACTAGGTTTTACCCATTTGTCAGTAATAAGATTTAATCATTTAAAATATAATACAAGTTAGCATGACCACTTTTTCTTTTATATATTTTAATACGTACGGGTCAGAATAAGTGTGTTGTTTTATTTTTACATAAATATACCTGTTATGCTGAATGACCTTGGCCAATTATTTCATCCATAATTTGAATTTGACATTTTATTTTCACAAAAGTTATTTGAAACAAACAAGCAGACAATTCACTTGCATCTAATATGCATTAAAAAAAAAAAAAGTACCAGTAATTTTCTGCCAGAAAAGTAGCCATTTATTTTATGGACATTTCCTTTAACCCTAAAACACAACGCAATGAAGTGCAGAATTCAAAATACAGGCAAAACACCACTAAAAAAACACATAAATACAAAAAATTCCTTCGTAAGTACATTGTGCCCTATTTTTACCTTTATTTTTACAGTGCATGTATATAAAATCACTCATTGCTCTAAAATGGTCTTACTGTCTGAACATTGTAATGTCTCAGTCTAAATACATTGCTAAATTTGCAAGTTGAGCTAATAATTATAATTGAAGTACCTTGAATTATTTGCAATTGCATTGCATGTAAATGCAATTACTCGCAAGTAAACTGCATGCATTTGTTGGGATTTTAAAACATGCATACAGTATTTGCAGGGCACTGGTGTTATTTAAAGGTATGCATGCATTAAATGGGTCCTATTATGCTCTTTTACAAAGTCTTGATTTTGTTTTGGGGGCGAACTAGAACAGGCTCT
>NW_015554147.1:2988127-2991375 GCF_001515605.1 Sinocyclocheilus anshuiensis
AGACTTTGAGCTTTGTAACTTTGCAGATCTTTTTTTATGCTCAAACAGCAACATTACAGACTTACTAAAGTTGAAAAAGTGAAAAAGCATAATAGGACCCCTTTAAATAAATGCCATTAAATATAACACAGGAGTGCATGTGAGAGCACGTGGCTGCTGGTGGTTAGCAGAGCGCAGTCCAATGCCGAAAATTACTCTCAGTTCACACACACACACACACACACACACACACACACACACACACACACTGTATATAATCTTCTTAAATCCCGGAAAATATGTGTTGTAGTCCAAACGAGTCGTTCGTTGTAGTTTTTGAAAAATTATTTCTGTTAAATAAAATATCTCCTTTTGAAGTGGACTTTGAACTTTGTAACTTTGCAGATCTTTTGTTTATGCTCAAACAGCAACATTACAGACTTACTAAAGTTGAAAAAGTGAAAAAGCATAATAGGACCCCTTTAAATAAATGCCATTAAATATAACACAGGAGTGCATGTGAGAGCACGTGGCTGCTGGTGGTTAGCAGAGCGCAGTCCAATGCCGAAAATTACTCTCAGTTCACACACACACACACACACACACACACACACACACACACACACACACTGTATATAATCTTATTACTCACATGAGAAGAGTCCGGGCACCATTCAGCCAAAACGCTATTCTTTATGAAGCAGATCATAAAGAGAGAGAAAGAGACACAGAGAAGCGTATTTAAAATGCCTAGAAATCACACATCACTAGAGTAATTGCATTAAGCCAGCACTTTCATTGAGGTAAAAATAATGTTTGCCTTTCAATTACAGAGTAATAGCCATGACAGATCATTCCTGAACTCCCGATCATGTTTGCTTTGGATTAAAACTGTATTTATTTCATGTTCAAATCAGTTTTATATGCGATTGTTAGAGAAACTGAAGAACTGGGCTGCAAATTCACATTTCAAGGACTATTTAAACAGCTTCAATAAGCTAAGACACCCGCTCACAGAGCTTCAAACATTACCGAAGCACCAAGGATGGAAAACAAAATAAAGTATCATACACACATTTCAAATTACATAAGGGAAAGTGTAAATTTAATTGGTGATTTATGCCAAATGTACAACTAAAAGGAATATATATATATATATATATATATGCTGAACATGTATCAGTTCAAATAACGTGATAAAACGTCAAGACATACATTCATCAAAAGATTAGAAAACGAGATGTATAAGCACAAAAATAAAACTTAAAATAACTATAAAAAAATTAAAATAATAATTATATAAAGTAATTAAAAAAAGTGAGGTCACTTAATAAAAATACTTCAAAAAAATATATTCAAGCTCAAAAATAAACCTAATAAACCTAAAAATAACTATAATAATAACTATAATAATGATAATAATAATAATAATAATAATAACAATAATAATAATTCTAATAATTCTAATAATTATTATTATTATACGTATTAATCAGGAAAAAAATAAGGTCACAATGAAAATATATTAAAATATATATATATATACAAGCTCAAAAATAAACTTAAAATAGTTATACATAATAATAAATAAAAAATAATTATATGTATTAATCAGAAAAAAATAGGTCACTTAATAAAAAAAAATACTCAAGCTCATTTTTATACGTATTAATCAGAAAAAAAAATAAGGTCACTTATTGAAAATATAAAAAAAAAAATGATATACAAGCTCAAAAATAAACTTTAAATAATTATAAATAATAATAAATACATATTTTTTTAAACAGTATATCTAAAAAAAAATTAAATACTTAATAAAAATAATCTTATATAGAATGTTTATATGGAGACTTTTTAGATAGAGTATAGACCTTCATCTAGTTCTAGTTGTCTATCAAACCTGGCATTGTATATTATGCATATTGTTGTCTCTTTGACAAATTGCTTTTGTTCCTGAGGAAGGAGATTTGGATAAAAGCATCGGGTGAATAAATGTGAATATAACTGCACAACGTTTTCATGTTCAAATCCTCAAATAATAAAAGAGTTGTCAAGCGTGTTGGTCCCTTTCTTTCTCACACACGTTCTGACAATGTCTGCAAAACCTGACAGAGACACACAGGAACATGATGCAGCGAAGATCTACAAAATATACCAGAGTTAAAGCAAGACTTTTAGCTTATTTTTGCAGTGGTCCTGCTCTCTCCACTGGCCTCTCTCTCTCTGTTTCAGTTTCTATCAGTCTCAGTCCATCTGTCTCCTCCCCCTCTTCTCTCTCTCTCTCTCTCTCTCTCTCTCCCTCTCCCTCTCTCTCTCTCTCTAGCACCTTCAGTCATGGCACAGAACTGGTGTGACCTAATAGCTGTAAAATGCCAAATAAAACTTATGGACACCAATTGCCGTGTAGCTCTGAGGCCGCGGCCCTCAATGGATCATTGTTACGGGGCAATGAGGTCATAGCACCGGCTGACTATTAGACTCGTCCTGCGTTCCACGCTTAATTGGGAAGAAATTATTAATTGATATTTATGCCACATGACGTCATGTCTGTTTGCTGTAACAGAGTTCTTCCTCCAAGTTCTCTCTTTTTCTTTTTGTTTTTCCTTTTTATGACAAAATAATCTTTTTATTTGGATGTTTATGTTCCTATTTTAGGTTATTTAAACAGGAACAAAAATCATCACTGCTCTTTTATGCAGATTTGTGGACAGACAAAAAAAACAAAAACAAAGATCTGAAGCTAATGCAGATCTACACACGTCAACAGTTTGGGGGCATTTTTTTTTTTTTTTTAATAACTTATTTTGTTCAGCAAGGAAACATTAAATTGATCGAAAGTGGCAGTAAATAATTTATGTTACCAAAAATGTAAACAAGAGAAAATAATATAATTTTAGAATATAACTCTATTAATTCTATTTTATTTTAAATACAATAAAAAAAATGTATCATGGTGTACACAAAAATATGAAGCAGCACAACTGTTTTCAACATTGTTAATAATCAGAAATGATTATTGAGCAGCAAATCAGCATATTAGAATGATTTCTGAAGATCATGTGACACTGAAGACTGGCGATAATTTGACTGGTAATTTATTAAAATGTAATAAATTACATTGTACAATATATTAAAACAGAAAGCATTTACTTAAAATAGTAATAACTGTAAAACATCCACCATATCACTGTGTTTACTTTAATTTTAGATCAAGTGTAGTGTATGTAAAAAAAAAAAAAAAAAAAAAAAAAAAGAAGAACACCTAAAAA
>NW_015554147.1:2991459-2994267 GCF_001515605.1 Sinocyclocheilus anshuiensis
CAAATGTAAGTTAATAAAAAAAAAAAAAAAAAAAAAAAAAAAGTAGAACACCTAGAAACATAGAGCAGGAAAAAATTATAGAAATAGAGCATAGAAAATAGAAAAAAAAATAGAAGGTGTTAGAAAAAAAAGTACACTTAGAAACATAGAGAGGGCAAAATTACCCTTAAATAAAGTCATTAAACACATCTCTGTGCACATAAATGCTGAGGAATAAATTATAGAGGCTTTGTAATTTAGTATGATAGCAGAGCAGTACCGCAGCACAAACTACAAAATTGCTACGCTGGCAAACACTGCAATCAGCATAAAACACATTACCAAAATAATACACCGTATGTGAAATAGCTCAAGTACATAATAATACAATTTCCCTCATTCCACTTCACCTACATAAGAGGAGAAACAAATCATTTTTGCTCTTTGACATTTGTCACACAGAAACTCTGAAATGAAATGCTCTGGTTGGCTGCCCAGTCCAGGAATGAGATACGCGTGTACCGTATTTCACACAGATTCTTATCATGTGGCAGGTATTAATTAGATAATAAAGATGTAAATCAATTTGAGTTTGTTATGTTTTGTCCTTTACTGTGACAGCTCACATGAAACTATAGATCATTATGAAACCTTCTCCTGTTAATCGCATCCTACAGAACATTATAAAACTAAGATGTCTGAGCTTCTGTTCAGTTTTAATTAATGGATTATTATAAAGTCATAACTGAAGTTTTATAAATGAAGATGACTTCATGTAGACTGTGTGAGTACACAATGTCTGACCTATTTGAACTGCATATGACAACGTACAGTTTGTTATTCTTTCACGGTAGGGACTTTCCATTCACTATTTTTATCATTTTTTTCCACACGCAGCTAATAATATTTTCTATTGCCTCTCCTACAAAATTAACTGTCACACAAACCTTTCTGGATTACTGTATAGTAATTACGTCATTATTTAGTATGTTTATTTAGCTGTTTTCCTCTTGGAACACAATGGAGCTGATTTCTGGTTTTACTCTCTGTTTGTTCCTCACAGTTAAAGCAAAACCAGATGTGCTCACACATACACACACAACCAAGCCGTCTGTTGTGTTTGTGTTGTTTGTTTCTCAGAAAATGTATGGAATTTCTAACTAACTGAACACATAGTATTGCTCCTTTGATGTAAGATCACCCCCTGCTGTTTAAATTAATTACATTTTTGTCAATTCAAAATAAATAAATAAATAAATAAATACTACTACTACTACTACTACTACTACTACTAATAATAATAATAGAGTACATTGAGGATTTGGACAGTTTCAGCCTGCTGTGTTTAAGCCTAGATATGTTTTAATAATCAGGTCCACCAGACAAAAATAAATGATTTAATGATTAATATTCATTCATTCATTCATTCATTTAAAATGTACAATTTTACATGCTGAATAACATACAATTTGGAGATTACAGATGTTTGAGACCATATTGAAAATATGGAATTCAAAATCTACTTTAAATCTAATAATAATAATAATAATATATTTAAAAAAATATTATGACCTAAAAAGTATAGGAAATATTTCAGATTATGAATTATTATGCATTATCATTATCTAGTTTTAATCAAATAAGTACATTTTTTGTACATCATTTGAGCTTGACCATTAGTTTTTGCTTTCACTGAAGCACAAGATGCTCTTTGGATTATCACTAATCATAATAAAAACATTGAGAATCTGACATTTAACTATATATTTTATTTAAAAAGGTTATTGTATTATTTCATTTATTTTATTTAATAAAAATAATTAATAAAATAAATACATAATTTATTATTTTATTTATAATCCTTTGAACAAGTTTTAATAAGGTATGTTTATTATTATTATTATTATTATTATTAAATGCAAAATAAAAGCCACCAGTGGACTTTTAAACCCCAAAGTATGTTTAACTATATAAACATATAATTAATATAATAATATCTAAAATAAATCATACTTTTTATTATTTATTATGTAATATTACTATGTAAGTTTTTTTTTTACTTATTTAATAAGGTTTATTTATTTATTTGTTATTTATTAATTCAGAATAAAATGAAAGCTATAGTGGACCTCTGGATTACATGTTATTTATCTTAAACATTTACCTTAATTTACCTTAATCAACATAATAATAAATAAATAGCATATACTGGAATGGATGAAGCAGGAATTTAAAACACAAATTGAATGTATTTCCATCTGCTCTGATGTTTTGGGCTCAACTCTGAGTAGACAAAACAGAGAGAGAGAGTCAGGCTTCAATGTAAAACAAAACTCTGCTCGGGTATCTGTGTACTACTGTTTCCAGACAGGACTAGTGCTGCACAGATCCCTGTGATCAGCCGAACCGCTCTCTCTCACCCCTAACTTCTTTGGCTATAATGCTCTCTCTCTCACTCTCTCTCTCTCTCGGTGGCGAGGGGACAGTAGTTGCTGCTGGCAGGACTCTCACCGTGGCTCTCCTAAATCTCATCCCCTGTCGGTGGCAGGCTCCGTCGCCGTGGCGTCGTGTGACATTCTTTCCCACAGGCAGGCACATAGTTGTAGCCTCTCCTCATGCGCGAGGGCCTGGGACCCGCCAACAGGCGCGGGTCACTTCAAAGCCACGCAAACTCACAGCTGCAGCCTGTCGGCCCTGCTGCCCCGCTCCAGTTTGTAATCAATATTAAAGGATTGACCCCGGAGGCATCTCTGCTGCTGTTCACGCTCCATGGCCCTCGCTGAGCAGAGCCACTAAGAGCCTCCTCTCAAGACCACTTCGGTTATCGTG
>NW_015554147.1:2994420-2996558 GCF_001515605.1 Sinocyclocheilus anshuiensis
AGGGTTTTTTTTTTTTTTGGACAGCAAAACATTGCACATGCACTTACATGTAAAGAAATGTATCGGCTTCTTTCAATTTCAACATATTCCTGTGGCTATTTCTACAGCTCAGTGAGCTCACAAAATTGAGCAAGCTTTGTAAATCAATCAATCAATCAATCAATCCATCCATCCATCCATCCATCCATCCATCCATCCATCCATCCATCCAGGCCCGACCGGCCCGGTAGAGAACGGCATGGCTCAGGGCTTTCAAAACTTCAGCAGGTCTCCTTGTCTCCTCTTCTGAGTGCTTTGGAAAAGAAAATCACAGACACACAAACACACACACACACACACACACATACACATACAAACATATATATATATATATATATATATAATTGAAAAAGTGAAAATAAAAAATAAAAAATAGAAAAATTATGGAAATATTAAATAAATTATATAATATAAATATATAGTAGAATTTATCATGTAATTATAAATAAATAATACAAATTAATAACATATATGTGGTGACACTGATAAAATTGTATGGGTGCTGCATTTCTTAGTACATCTGGACTGAATTAATGTCTTTTCAGCTGCCTTCCTAAAGGGATAGTTCACCTAAAATAAAAAAATAAAAAAACTGTCATAATTTCCTCACCCTCAAGTTGTTCCAAACCTGTATGAGTTTCTTCTCTTTTGAAGAATGTGGGTAACCAAACAGTTGATGGTAGCCACTGACTTCTACAGTATGGAAAAAAAAAAAAATGCTATGGAAGTGAATGACTCTTTGGTTAACAGGTTTCAAAAATATATTATTTTGTGCTCAGCAGAAGAAAGAAACTCATGCAGGTTTAAAACAACAAGAGGGTGAGTAAATGATGGCAGAATTTCATTTTGGGGTGAACTATCACTTTAAGGGATTCTCCTCCTGTTGTCTAAATTGACTTATGTCAAACAATTCAAGAATGAATGCAATAATAACTTAATTGATTGGTATCAAAAGCTTGTGATTTAAAGTTGCATTTTTGCTAAGTGTCCAGATTTTTAAATAATATAAAATAAAAATAAACAAACAAACAAGGTTTTAGTAGTTTTTTTTTTTTTTTTTTTTTTTACAGGCAGAGGTGAGTGCAAATACAACAAAATTGTTTTCAAGCTGGTTTCCCGAACACTCCTGCCCTAAATGCATGTCTCTGGTTGAGTCACCTTTGTGAAAAGGTACACTTTAGCATATGTTAGCAACAAAAAAATAAAAAAGTACTATTATTATAGAAATAATGCAGTGTTTTCAGACAATTGTTTAATTTACAATTAAATGAAAATGTATTACAAATTAAACGTATATTAAATGAAATTAATTAAACTTAAGAGTGCTTTTTATGTCCATCTTAATTATGAATTCAGTACATCTTCATTTATAAGATGCCTGTAATTACTCCTATTGTCTTTGAAATATGGTTAAAGTGTACTGCCGAGTGTGCTGACAAACTAAAATATATTTTAATGTCATTTCTATGGAAACATGCATGTCATGCAATTAAATATATTTGTTAATGACACAACTGTAATAATAAAGTTCCAATTTAGTACATTTAAAATATACTTTAAGTGCACTATCAAATAACACACTACAGCTATAATCAAGTTATTTACAAGTGCTTTAGTATGTTAGTCAGCACCACCAAAAGAAGTGTATGACAAAAGATGATTTCAAATGTACTTTAAAAACTTTCAAATTGACATTACAAAGTGCACTTTTTTTTTTTTTACTTAAGCATGTAAGAAACATGAAAGTAAAATGTTTTACACAAACATACAAATTTGTAAGGACTAGATTTACTTAATATATGAAACTGTTCTAAATTCTAATAGGTGCATACACTTTTTTTATTTCCTTCATATGGCAATATAATCTTCCACAGACTCCATGGTACAGGAAGTAAAGAAAGATCGAAGAAAAGCAAGTCCCGCATCAAATAGATTTAGTAAAAGATGTTGAGAAAATAATCCCTTTGATATATTCAGCATGGAAACTACTATTTCCATTAAAATAACAGTTACTACTGTACTACAGTAAAACTGCGGTACCTTAATATTAGCCAACACCACCAAAAAAAAAAAAAAAAAGGATAACATTCTATTATTGG
>NW_015554147.1:2996646-2997106 GCF_001515605.1 Sinocyclocheilus anshuiensis
AGCTATGGTTAATTAAAAGCACAATCACATTATTGAATTATCTGTAAAATGTTGTAGGCAACAAAGCTCCATGGTTTGATATTTTGTAATTGTATGAATCATTATCTGGTTAATAATAGTTCTTCCTTTTAAAATTTTGCCGAATGGCTTAATATGGCAAATCCATGTCAACAAATATAACCTGTCGTGAAATCTGTGGCAAAATCTTACTCTTTCTTAAAAAAAAAATGGTATATATATATATATATATATATATATATATATATTCACGCTCACTTTTTTTTTTTTTTACTTAAGCATGTAAGAAACATGAAAGTGTCTCTTTAAGTGCACTTTTATTTCATGAATATTATATTATCTGCAAGCACAGTTTTTTTTAAATGTAAACTTTTAAGATATGAAGTACACTACAAGTGCACATGCAAGCACACTTCTTTTTTTTTTTTTTTTTACAAGGAAA
>NW_015554147.1:2997380-2998835 GCF_001515605.1 Sinocyclocheilus anshuiensis
ATACATACATACATACATACATACATACATACATACATAAATCTTTGCCATTGTGAGTTTCCATAAACGTCAAGCGTTTTAAGCAAAGACACAGCTGGAAGCTAGAACAACATTGAAGACTTCATGTTGAGTCAGTAAGCCTGAAAATGGGACATTTACAGTTTTTGTGAACTGTCAGGACACACCTTGTGAAACCGGGACGTCTGGTCACTCTAGTTTTTGGCCACACTGATCTTTCTAGCACAAAGATAGCAGCTGGCATCAGTAATCAGCTTGTTAGCCTTTCTGTGATGAAAGGGGAATTTAAAGATCCAATTTGCAGACTATATTAGGCCTGAAGCAACATTATCTGACCTTATTAAATACATTACGCCACGGTCGCAGCCAGTGCGTTCATGCTTTTTCATAGTAGCCGTTGAAATAACGATCATAAAATATTGAGGCCGCACCAATGGGGAATTTTCTCCGCTACAGTCCAGTAAAAAAAAAAAAATGTAAACAACATTTTCATCAAGGCATTTCTATTTAGGTCCGGATAACCTGACTGCGGTGCAAACCACCTGGATTCACATTTGCGTTGTTGCTGCAGGCGGCACTGTAAATGTGTCAATACTCTGATACTTGGCGTGTATGTCACAACAAGACTGAGTCATTCATAACAACCGTGTTTTGATTGCAGAACTCTGCTTTCTGAATAACAATCATTAGCGATGCTGTACTCCTGTCAAGCCCATCGACAAATTGGCCAGCTGGCAAATTTAATATCTAGGATGCTATAGGTTATTAAGCTACAGGCTATAGTTTTTTTCCTTTTCACATTAGAGTAAAAGGTATCGGATTGATGTAACATCCTTTAGTCACTAAAACAACAGTGGGTGCGAAATGACAGCTGCCCAGCTATTCTCTTTTCCAGGTGTGCAGCAGTAGTAACTCCGAACAGAACGCTTGATAACCTTTCATTAAAGATTCTGTTATCCACAGGGAATGCTAGCGGCGTGGTGATTTCCCTCCCATGCCTTTGTTCACACACAAACACACGTTACTGGTTTTCCACCTGACTTTTGTGTGGCGTTGACTCACGGTTCAGCTAATGATGCTGAAAACGTGTCCGTTGACCGTTTTAAACAACAGTTATAAACAGAAAATAAGTATGCAGACATCGTATAAACACAAGAGGAAAATTACAGCCTGTCCCATATGGAAATGTAATGCGTGATATATATAGGCATATTGCTCTTTATCAAAAGTGATATAATGCTACCTATAAGTATCTATATTTTCACATGCATGCATTCTATGGTTAGATTAAAATATTTAACATTTAAGTTGATAACATTCATTAAAACAACATATATACACAAACAATCTGTATGTTATATATGTTTTTTTATTACATACAAGTCTATATTTTATATTTACTTACATAATTTCAATATGTATTGACAGATATATATA
>NW_015554147.1:3000220-3038584 GCF_001515605.1 Sinocyclocheilus anshuiensis
AGCTATGGTTAATTAAAAGCACAATCACATTATTGAATTATCTGTAAAATGTTGTAGGCAACAAAGCTCCATGGTTTGATATTTTGTAATTGTATGAATCATTATCTGGTTAATAATAGTTCTTCCTTTTAAAATTTTGCCGAATGGCTTAATATGGCAAATCCATGTCAACAAATATAACCTGTCGTGAAATCTGTGGCAAAATCTTACTCTTTCTTAAAAAAAAAATGGTATATATATATATATATATATATATATATATATATTCACGCTCCCATATATTTCTATTTAAATGACTGGATTTCATCTGTGAAAATATGATGAACAATGGCAAATGTGATCACACTTTTTAATTTGATTAAATTCATTTTTGATTGTATAGCACTTTTCACAATACATTTGATTACAAACCATCTTTAGTCATTAGGCTTGTCTCTCTCCATGTACTGAGTCATATGGGATTGTCATCAAAAACTTTGGTGTACCGAAAGAAAACTATGCTTTATCATGGTAAATTGAGGATTATCAATCCATTAGGCTAAACTAGGAGTTATTGCACATAATACAATTTGCAATGTATAATCTAAGGCAATTGGAAATCACCTGTGTGCTTATTGCATAAATCCCCTTCACTATTTTCCATTTGGCATTGACATGACATTATCTTAAAAATGTTTGTATTGACGCAAATTGTTTTAAAGAAGACATAGTGATGAAGCGACTGATAACTGTGTTAGTGACCGTATCATAGTGACAGTGCATACTCAGCTGTGTTGACTATGCAAACTGCTCTTTGCTCAGTCTGTCTGAAGATGCTATCGGCAAACAGTTATGATTTACCATCTGTTGAGACGGACAGCCTGATCTCCAGATGTGTGGCTCGTTGCGACACACTTATCAAAACAACTGACACAAGTCTATTATAGACTGGCTAAGAAAACAAACTTGTTTCCAGACAGCCAAATAACAAAGAGATAATCGGAGGAACACACAGCATGATGAAAGCCCAAGCAATTACATGCCAGCAGAAATTTAAATTTATGTGCCAGCAGTAAAAAGTAAGATTTGATGGATGAACTCACACTCAATTGACCTGTTTTGACTTTGTGTGTGTGTGTGTGTGTGTGTGTGTGTGTGTGTGTGTGTGTGTGTGTGTGTGTGTGTGTGAATTATGATTTTCAGTGTTACTGAAGTCATGTTACGGATGCATTGATATTAATAAAACATAAAAATAAAAAAAACTACAATCACTTGTTTGAAATGCTACAAGTGAGTTTTAACAGCATTTTTTTTGTTTGTTTTTTTGCTAAAGATTGAATTTAACAATGATATTGAATTAGTTTTTTTTTTTTTAAGATTAACCTTAAAGCAACCCCAAAATGAAAATTTGCTGAATATTTCCTCACTCTCAGGCCTTCCAAAATGTAGATGAAGATTGTTTCTTCATCAGATGTGGAGAATTGTACATTCCATCACTTGCTCAGCAACAGATGCTCTGCAGTGAATGGGTGCCGTCAGAATGAGAGTCCAAACAGCTGATAAAAAACATCACAATAATCCACAAGTAATCCACAGCACTCCAATCCATCAGTTAATGTCTTGTGAAGTGAAAAGCTGCATGTCTGTAAGAAACAAATCCATAAAGACAACTCTTTTAATTTGTAATTTGAACAATTTGAACTGTTGTTTCTGGATGAAATACAAGTCACCTATCCATAACATTGGTTTCTCCAGTGAAAAATTAATCTCGTCTGAATCAGGAGAGAAATATGCACAGATCAAGTACAGTTTAGAAGTGAAAACTGCCCAAAACAGTTCTAAACAAATATGACAAAGAATTGTGATGTGAGAGGACACTGGAGGAAGCGTTATTATGGATTATGGACTTATATTTTGTCCAGAAGCGGCAGTTTAAAGTTAAAACACTAATGAGGGATACTTGTGGATTATTATGATGTTTTTATCAGCTATTTGGACTCTCATTCTGACGGCACCCATTCACTGCAGTGGTGAGCAAGTGATGTTAGACGTCCACAAAAGTACCATTTAAATATAAAAATACGACAAATGAGTAAAATTTGTGTATAAACATTTAAAATTCTTCAAATAATAATTATAAAAACAAAATTATAACGTACTGCCAGTAGCCAATATCACACATCCCATGTTCCCATCTTTGATACTTACTTTAGTCACTGTCAAAATGTGCAAAGGTGCTATATGTATATGAACAGGACAATTTCAGAACCACGCCTTTTAGTAAACAGTTATCAGTCAGTTGTCAGACTAAAGCAAACTGATAAAGTTGAGACAAATATAATATACACAGTGCTATAAATAGGCACTATACAAACTGTAAAACATGGCAGCATATTTCCAAAGAATTTGATGGCTTACTATAATCCAAGTGCTTTAGTCTATGGTGACTTGTACACAAGCATGAGATTGTGAGACAAATGCCACACACACAATTATCAGTGCCTCTTTTCTATTGTTGGTGTATTTATTTTTGGTGTCTGTATGATTGATTGCCATCTTGACTAGTGGAAGCAAATGCTAGACATAATTAAACAGCAGCAACAACAAATAAGGGAAAGTGAGAGACCCCGTCCCTGAACGCATGCGAAGAGAACTTACAGGGAAAGGATGCCAAGGGTAACTCAGTGGTCCCTGCAGCACAAGCCTCAGACACTTAACAAGCTCCTTCGCCTTGACCCTCTGTCTCTCACACACACACACACACACACACACACACACACACAGAATGATATCAGCATTCTGTAACGTCGTGTGTCATTCAATCAAGACTTTGTGTAAGCTATTCTTTGTAGCAAGGGTGGTATAAATACTCACACACATTACACGGGTATCACTTTTACTGAGTTACAGCCACCAAAGCTCTGAGTCATTTTGTGATTTAAAATAAACACTTATGACAGCTTTTACTAGATGCATTACGATTGCGAGGAGAGACTGGGGCAAGTTGTCCCAATTTTTTACTTAAGGTACAGAATAAATGATTTTCACTCAGTAATTGCTAATCATTTTAAAATAAAAAAAGCAACACTTAACATTTAAACTTGAATTAAACTTGAATTCTGAATTAGAAAGACATTATTATTTTCTGGGAAATAATATTTAATATTATTTTCTGGTAAAAACAGACTCCAATAGTCTTTATTTGCATCTTAAAAAAAAAAAAAAACACAATGTAGGTTTGTTTTTGAAAGTCAGTTTCTGTATATACTGTAAAAATAAATAAATACATAAATATATATATATATATATATAAACAGTGTAGGCTAATTTCAGCCACAAAAACAGCTTCAACCACAATGAAACCTATCAAAACACAAGTTATAACAAAACAATCAACAACATTTAAAAGGATAAACAATTATTAAGCATGTGGAGATTCACGAAAGAGCTAAGACGTCACCAAAAGTTCTCAAAATTATTAAACCATTGTGTGAATAAAATAAAAATATCAATAAAAATGTGACAGCTTGCCCCAACTTGACATTTATGAAAAATACACCAGTCCTGAACGTTCACAGTTCAACATTTAAGATAAACATTAAGCTATCACTAAAAAAAAAAAAATAAAATAA
Organism: Sinocyclocheilus anshuiensis; assembly: GCF_001515605.1. Taxonomy (NCBI): domain Eukaryota; kingdom Metazoa; phylum Chordata; class Actinopteri; order Cypriniformes; family Cyprinidae; genus Sinocyclocheilus; species Sinocyclocheilus anshuiensis. The sequence continues at coordinate 3,003,832 of NW_015554147.1, forward strand.
AAAAAAAAAAAATATTTAAGCAGAATTTTTAAATCAGTATGCTGGGATCAGTTAGATGAATTGTGTTATAAAAATGCCATCAGAGAGCAGCATTACACAGCATCAGCCATTCATTTGTTCAGTAGCTAATTGAAAAGATATTCTTTCTAAGCTCTTCAAGTATTTTCTCTGAAGTACTGCGAGATACACACTACATCATCTTGAACCTTTCAACTCATTTAGCAACGGTCAAGTTATGTTTCCAACATCCTTGCGCCGTCTGCCTCATGTTAAGTGGGGACGCACCACATGACATACGTGTGGGACTTCACAATTGTCTTTGGGAAAGTCGGCTTTTAATGTCTCTTAAATTAAGGCATAAATCAAAGTCCCTCCATCAGCAGAGCCTTAGCACCGGCCTTCTCCACGTTCCCTCAAGCCCGTCAGCCAGGGCAACAGCTGCCATGTAATTTGCCCCCCTCTCACCCCAAGAAATCGCTTCAGACGCCATCCATCTGAATACCATTAAGGCCTATATAGAGACCCCTACCGTGCGTCCACTCTTTGACTTAATTACTTTGAGCGCTTCCGCTTCACTTGGAGTCTCACATGGTGACCATCATCTTGTCATTGATCCAAACACTTATACTCCACCAGGGACCTCTTGGACAAGCTTTGGCCCGCTAATACAGAGAGGTCTGGGTATCAAGAGAGCGGGACAATAGCAACAACTGCACGTCTAATTTAGCCCCTTGTTTACTGTCAGGCTGTAACAGGAGCCACGGGGACAATGTCAGGGAGCACAATGGGATGATGATCAGGGAGCTATTGTTTTTCAGGCTAATTGGGCATCTGAGGTGCGGTCCGGGAAGCACAGGACTGCTAAAAGAGGAGTCCGATACTGTGAAAGAAAACCTTACAAGTCCATGGCATTCAGGAGCATCCCTGTGGACTCCTGACCGCAGGCGAACAGCGAGAGCGTGGAGCCAGTCCAGCAGTTGTTTGTGCTGTCAGAAAGCTTTAAGAGACGTCCACTTAATCTTTATTGGTATTGCCAGTTTAGCTTGTCCAGCGTATGATATGCAGTGAAACCTCTGAGGGGATGGAAAGGCTGGATGAAAAGAGCCTTGGCCTTTCACAAAGAGAATTACAAACATCTGCTTCATTACTGTGTGTAAAATGAGGCTATTAATTGTTCTATTTTTGAGCAAAAGATTTTCACTAATGATAATGTCCTGTTCAGAGTTATTATCAAAAACTATTGAGAAAATGTGCGTACTCTTTTCAGTAAAACATTGTAAACTGAATTCAAGTTAACAAAAAACGAAAATATTAGACTGGATATGCAAATTGAGTTTCTGGAAAAAAGAAAAAATGAAAGAAAAAAACATTAAAAAGGGTACAAGAAAATAAATAAAATAACACTTACACATTCCCAGGAAATGTAATTCATAAACTGGAAAATTTTAAAGTACTGCAATTTAAAAGTACTAAAAAGTACTAAGGTAAAAATGTAATAAAATATGCCCATGAAACTCAATTATAGTATATCAGATACACTACAGGTTTAAAAATAAAGAAATAAATATGCTCACTAAGGCTGCATTTATTTAATCACAAATACAGTAAAATCTGTAATATTGTAAAATATTCTTAAAATTTAAAGGATATGTTTTATATATATATATATATATATATATGTGTGTGTGTGTGTGTGTGTGTGTCATTATTCCTGTGATTCCAAAGCTGATTATTCAGCATCGATACTCCAGTCTTCAACCATTCAAACTATTTAGTTTTGTGTAAGATTAAAAATAAATAAATAAATAAACAAACACTTATTTAGTAAGGATACATGATTAAATCATTATCATTACTTTTATCATTGATAACCAATGACAGTAAAATACATTTATAATGTAAGAAAATATTTATATTTTAAATAAATGCTGTTCTTTTGAACTTTCTATTCATCAAATAATTCTGAAAAAATGCATAATAATAATAATAATAATAATAATAATATACATAAATATACATATAAATATAACTAATATGAAAGATAAAAATGCAAAGCATCAATAAATCAATGCCATTTATTGTATTATCTTCACACAACTTTAGTGTGATGTTTGTTCTGGCTGGTCATCAATCTTCTCACTTTCTAGTAATACATCAAGCTTTCAGGCTGTTGATTGATATTTTCAACACATGTAACAGCCCTGTGTAGCAGAGAAAGCAAAAGTTACATTCAAGTCGTTATGGAAACAGCCTCTAAGCTCTTGGCATTAACTCTTGAACTCTGACAGGTGGAGTCACTGTCTCTAGAGCGGACCGGGGGAGTGTGAGGGTCCTCCAGCCTGCCCTCTCTGCTCTGGGGAAAAATATTATGGTTTGTGGAGGGTGAGTTTTGGAGAGGATTGATGCAGCAGCCTGTGGGGTCAGTGGAACATGTGCCAGGGTGTGAAGGCCATGCATCTCCTTTCTTCAACCTCCCAGACAGAGAGACGATCCGCCGGGACAAATAACTAAGCAGCTGTCATTGTCTTAGAGCAGTAACACACGCAAAAAAAAAAAAAATCAGCTTATAACATCTGAAAAAGCATCAAAGCACCTTCTAAAAGGCTTCAAAAATACACATTTTCTCACAAAATGAATTACAGAAAAAAAAAAAAATCACATCAATGTATAACTTCATTTCAACATTTTTGATGACACAGAGCCCTACACAAGGACACCCTTGTGATGGACCCCTGTCCTAAATTATAATAGCCAGCTATAATATGCTCACATATAAAGACCAATTTATACTTTAAAAACTAAAACAAACAAACAAACAAATAAATAAATAGGTTTATGCTTTATTGGTTTATTTAAACTGGTTTATTATTGGTTTATTGACATAGCCCTGACACTCATGTATCCTCTTGTCTTTGTGTGAGCGTGCAGGTCGAGTTTGCTCAGGCCATGCGCTCTATTCTCTATGTGAGTGCACGTGTTGAGTGTTAATTTCTTGTGTCTTGTGTCTTTGTTGATTGTGTTGTCGCGTTTGGTGTAGAATGCGGCTCGTGTGTTTTCATTGGCCGTGTGCTGTTGTATTGTCTCGTGTTAACACACTGGTCATGAGTTCTCATTGGCCGTGAGTTCTTGTTATGTTTTGTGAAAGCACATGGCTTTGTTTTTGTTTCTACAGTATGTGCAATGTGCTCTCATGTCTATTGTCTATTGCCCCATCTTGTTACCTGATTATTGCTTCAGTTGCTCCACCTGTCCTCCTTGTTTGCTTCCCTATTTATTTTCCAAGTGTTTTCTGTCCTGTGCTAGTTTGTTGTTGCATGTTCCCCCGTGTCTGCCCTGTTGTTATGTTTTCCCCCATGGGGTTTGTGACGAGTGGGGCGGGACCGACAGCTGTGGGAGCGGAGCGAGGCCGGTGGAGTAAATGAAAATGAGCGACACCTGCGCAGTGTTGCCAATTTAGCTACTTTGTAGCTAGATTTAACAACTTTCCCGCCCCTTTTGAGACTTTTTTTCAAAAGTTTAGGGACAAATATAGCAACTTCTTGGACAAACCTTATCTAAGTTCTCATCTTGCACACTGATCTAATTTCATCTTTATATAGATCATTTAATTTGCCATTGTGATGTCATCTAGTGACATTTAGCTACCAGTTTAAGCTACTTTCAATTGAAAGCAGTTGGCAACACTGCACCTACGCCACTCACTGGTCTCAAATAAAATCCAGGCCTGGTCCTCTCTCCTCTTGCACTGTCGTCAATCCTCCTTTTATCCTTCCGGAGCTCCTCCGTGGGACTCGAGACCGGTGAGTGGCGCAGGTGTCGCTCATTATCATTTACTCCACCTTCCTCGCTCTGCTCCCACGGCTCTCGACACTGCACCACTCGTCACAGGGTTGTTTTGTTTGTTTTTGTTTTCATTTATTCATGAATAAAAGCCTGTGCATTTTGCGTTTGAGTCCCCGCCTCATCTTTACCACAAACGTGACAAAGCCAGACATATTTTAGATTTTTGTTTTTTTTTATAAATAAATAAATACATACAATTCTCAGATTACTTACGTAAAATGCATATACATATCAGTTGCCACTCTATATCTTCCAATGATGTGTCTTAGTGAGATGATATTTAAATGCTTAGTTTTATGATCAAAGCTCTAGTTTCAAAACATATAAATGCAATACAATGATGATTGAGAAAAAAACTAATAAACGTTCCTCAAAAGCTAAATGCTTAGATGCTTAGTTTTATGATCAAAGCTCTAGTTTCAAAACATATAAATGCAATACAATGATGATTGAGAAAAAAACTAATAAACGTTCCTCAAAAGCCTGATTGATCTTATTCGATATTCGATACTGATATTTATTTATTTATTTACCCCCTAAAAAAATATGTATGGGTGATCAAGTAAAACCTAAGTTGCTTCAGTTCATTAAGATGTGTAGACCTTATGTATAAATCTTATCTAACTTTATCATATCTTATTCTTCAACAAATCCCTGGAGGAAACCCTTGGGCAAATGCATTTTTTTTTCATGATAAGGAAGGGAGAATACTAGCCCATATTTGGGTGTAAACCCAATTTATAATATGTCTGTAATCGAATTAACATTTCATTTTTGGTTGTGATAGTTAACTGGCAACCACTCACTGGCCGCTGAAGTTTTCAAATGGGCTGAAATTGGCCGGCAGATTGAATAGATCTACACGCAAAAAAACTATTGCTCGCATGCCAAATAGATGTTCTTTGAAGTACAAATGCGCAAGGCGCATATATGACATTTCTCATGTTATTTTGATCATGGAAAGCAATGGGGAGACTGTACACAAATAGTCCTGAGGGACCCCCAACCCCTGATGTAGATCTGATGCTAATCGGGCTTGTGGTGGGGAGTTCAATTCCATTTCTTCGGCTCTGCTTGACCGAGGCCAGGTGCTCAATCACAGCGTCCCCAGTGCGAGCTGCTATCCCCAGAATGCGACTGTGTGGCGTCTGCAGGGTTCCTCTCTCATCTGATCTCAGCAGAGTGGCTATAAAGTGGGAGGGGACCGAAGTGACCAAATGCTGCTCACTCTCTTGGCAGTGGTCCACTCCTTTACAAATGGGGGGACAGACAAAGTTCAAAAGTGCACTTTGGGCTTGTGAACCTAGACATGAACAATGATGTCACAGTTCTCCACTTTTTCTGTGGATGGTTTAGAGTCAGACATCACGTTTATGATAATAGTGTTCAAATCTGTACAGAAACAGCAGGCGAACTGCAAGTTGCAAGTGTTCAGAAAAGCTCTTGTAAAGATGAATTTAATGGCACATGATGTACATCCCACTAACATGGCTCTATGTTTATGTTTACATGTAGAGAAATACAGTTACTATTAGGTAACATCAGACAAGCAAGAGTGCTACTTGTTCGTGTGAATTACAGAATATCAGTACAATTCAATAAACAAGCATTTAATTACATTCTAGACAGAAAATTGCCAATTATTTTGTCTTTTCTTGATTAAAATATCTCCAAACAACACAGCAGGATTAAATGTTGCATATATCCACGCAATACACAGTGGTGTTTCATTCCTGAGTGAATTAGTGTTTTTGAACACATTGGTTAAGTCAATAATTATATGACTCACTAAAAATGTAATCTCTTGCTCCATCCTGAGTCATTTAAATGAATTGTATGAAAGAATGAATTCAGTTGTATAGCATCCAATGACTCATAAGAGTTGTCTCAACCTTTTGGCATAATTATGTAACCCGCAGAAAGAGAAACTAATGCACGCACTGATAATCCATCTGATAATACTTTAAAATGATATAAAATGATATACTTAATACTTAACGACATGTTGTTTGCAATGGAATGACAATATATCAGTTTAAATCAGTTCAAATAAATAATATCAGTTTATATTTTATTAAATAAAGCAATTGAGCACATACAATATATTAACTTTAATTGTACTATCAAATAACACACTACAGTAGTGTTATTCAGCTCATCAAATTTAAATTAAGCATACTTCTTTAAAGCATGACAACATATATATTTTTTAAATAATTATTTAAAATGTATTGTATTTTAAAGCAAAACATACAATTTGATGTTATTACAAAGTGTACTTTTAAAAGTGCACTTAAGTGTGTTAAGAAACAGTCATAAAAGTGTTTTGATTTACACTTAAGTGGCCTTTTATTTCAATAATATTATATTATCTGCAAATACAGTTTTTTAATACTGTATATATTGAATATTTGAAGAACAACTGGAGAGCACATTCAATACAATAAAGCTCACTTGTTTTTTTTCATGACTTGTATAATATGTATTAAAGGAGACATATTATGCCCCTTTTTACAATATGTAATATAAGTCTCTGTTGTTCCCAGCATGTGTCTGTGAAGTTTCAGCTCAAAATACTCCACAGGTAATTTATTATATACTTTTGAAAATGCCTATTTTGAGTGGAAGCAGAAACACGCTGTTTTTCGTGCCTGTCTCTTTAAATGCAAATTGATTATAGCACTTAAAACCTGGAAAAGTCAGATTTTCATGTCACCTTTAAATAACCAACCAAATTTATCATGGAAAGATCAGCGTGTGTGTACTATATTTTGTACTATTGTTGAAACTGTTTTATAATGGGCAATGCTGACATTAGAGCTGATGTGCTCTTTACATTTTTTGGAATGTTTTACATGTAAACATGTAAGGTTTTGACAATGTTTCTAAGAGTATCAACAGCAAACTAAACCGGGAAATATTAAAAGCAAGAATTGAATTGCTCAGTTAAACTTGACTTTTTCAAGACTTTCAGAGATGACTCCACAATACATTTCCTATACTATTCTGTAATTCCCCCTTTTCGCAGACTTACAGACATTAAAGTCTCCATAGGCCATGAATTGGTCTCAAACAACTGGTCCCTTGATGCCATCTACTGGACAAATGTCATAACACATTGAACTGTGCTCACCACGGCATGGCCACTGGAGTGGTTTTAGAGAATAGGGCCTTGCTCACTAGAAACCGATACCTCAAGCTGTTCTTAATAGGATTAAAGTCCACGATGGATGCATTTGTCATCACGACACACGGGCTGCACCATTTGGCCTCTCTCTTTCATTCCCGTCTGGCCTGTTCACCGGAGTGTGTCCTCTGTTATGGAAAAAGACTAATTGGCCTACTTATGGCCCACAGAGTAAGTCTGTCATTCAGTGGCCATTGGGAAGTAGAGACCCACTCTGTTAGCCATGTTCAGCTGCTCAGAACCGGACTCTTTGGCTTTGTTCAGGCAGCAAAAATCAGACTCAAATCTGTGTAGCTGTTTGCTCTCTAAAAACCACATATAATATAATATAATATAATATAATATAATATAATATAATATAATATAATATAATATAATATAATATAATATAATATAATATAATATAATATAATATAATATAATATAATATAATATAATATAATATAATATAATATAATATAATATAATATAATATAATATAATATAATATAATATAATATAATATAATATAATAAACATTTAGGACTAGGCTAACAACATTTTTGGAATAATTTCTATTTTTTAATGGTTTTGAAGGAAGTCTCTTATGCTTACTAAGACTGCTCACTAGTTGTCTTCATAGATACAGTAATATTGTGAAATGTTATTACAATTTCAAATATCTAATTTATATTTGAATATATTTTCAAATGTATTTTTTTTTTGCATTTTGTTTTCAGCATTATTACTCCAGTCTTCAGTTTCACATGATCCTTTAGAAATAATTCTAATATGCTGATTTGTTGTTCCGTTATTATCAATATTATTGGTACTCAATTACAAATAATAGTTATTGTTATTGATAGTTTTATCAATAGCCACAATACTTTTTTTTATTTTTTGTCAGGTTTCTTTGATTAATCTAAAGTTCAAAGGAAGAACATTTATCTGAAATATAAATATTTTGTAACATTACAAAACAACTGCAGTTATGAAAACAGCTGACAATTAGCTTTGCCATCACAGAAATAATTGCATTTTAAATTATATTCAAATATAACCTATATATATACACACACACACACACACACACACTAAATGTAAAAAAAAACAAAAACACACAAACCATCCTACCTCCTGTCTATCACTGTTTGGACAAACAGTCCTTTCTAATCTCACACAATTGGCTGAACGACAATGTGACAGAGCCGCAATATTTAAAATTTTTGAGAAATTACTCTATTTATGGCATTACAAAGTCACAGAAAGTATCATACACATCACTTTCAAATCAATGTCTGCATAATAAATGTCTTAAAGCAGAAAAAAATATATACAAATAAAACTTCATATAGACAAAACCACATTATTCACAAATACATGAGTGAAATACAATTCATGACCTTGAAACTTATGTTAAGGACGTATGCTATTCTATTTTTCTTGCCTCAACTGTTGTGGATTATTTTGAGAGAGCATCCACCGCAAAGCACAAACAAGGTTTCTTTGAGGAATAGAGCTCGTACACCAGTGAGAAGCAAATTAATTTGGTCATGAAGATGTGATCAATAGTGTATCACATAATACGGCAGTAATCTCATCTGCACTGTTCAGTGAACACATAGAATTGCTATCAACAGATGTGCTGCATTTGCACCTGAGTAGCGTAATTAGAAATGTGCACCACCTGCACTGGCAAATACACTATTATAGACTAATATATTTATATTTCCTTGCTTCAGTGCATTCATTTAAACCTGAGAGCATAAATGCAATTAAGGTATTGTAAGGACTTTGTAAACAAAATTTTACAAACTTTTCTCTGTGTGTGTTATAAGAACCAAGACTTTTTTTATAGCAACGCACCATTATTATTTCTAATGTCACTACCAAAATCTGTCTTTCCCTTACTGTGTCTCCTTTATAACAAAAAAAATACAGGAAACTTCTGTAAAATACATTTTTTGCTTCATGATATGATACAAGAGTAACCTCATCCACACTATATTCAGCATAACGCCTACTTCTTTCTGAAAAATAACACAAAATATGCAAAATTTAACTGGGTTGCAGAGATTTGTCAGATATTTCTACTTGTGAAGCATGTTGGGTTCAATGAGATTTCACTGAAACGTCTAGCAGAGTAACCCTGAAGCCAACAGCAGTTGTAGAGCAATAATATAATGAGATTGTCTCCACTTTTGGAGTTGTTTTCTGTGGTTATGACAAATACAAAACACTGCCAATAATAACCATCCCTCCAATCATGGATTTCTTTACAAATTTCCCAAGAAGATATACTAGTGGGCCTTGAAGTGAAAGTTAAAATAATAGTTTACCTAAAAAACTGTCATCATTTACTGTCATTATATATACATTTTCTGAGACATTTGGTGATATACAAAGACACATGATGAAGCTCAGTAATGGTTTCAGATTATCCATCATCTCTCTTCCACAGCATTCACACTTTAACTACTGATTTGACGGCAAAGATCCTGTTTTTGTAACTAAAAAAAAAAAAAAAATGTTATTGATCTTAATGGAACAGATGAAAATCATGGCCACTAATACAGATGCTGGCAGCAGTTACTTTAAGGTATTGTTGAAAATGGTTTAAATGAGAGGAAACAAATGAGGGAGAGACTTGTCAGTGAACCATTTTTATAAAGCTAAGCCAAATGGTTGGTTTATAAGGTTATTGTTTCAGTCTATCAATTGTACAATAGGCGTACTGCTTACAGGATAGCTACACTAAACGTTTGGTCAGCAAAAATTAATCTAAACAACAGCCAAAACCAGTTTATGCTGGTTGGCTGGTCTTAGCTGGTTTAAGCTGGTCTCCCAGCCTGGCCAAGCTGGTGGACAGCTGGTTTTAACTGGTTAGTCAGCTGGTCTCCCCCAGCCTGACCAGCTAAAGAAGTGGTCAAAACCCCTCTAAAACCAGCCTGCAATCGGCTATGACCAAGCTGAAAGACCAGTTTAATCCAGCTTCAGTTGATGTGGAGATCGGTGAATGTGATTTCACCAAGTAGACTACAACATGTTCCTGGATCAACATTCTTGTTGATCCTGGAACAACATTCCAATCAACCAATCAGAATTGAGGGACACGTTTTCAAGAAATGAAAACGTCAGTTTTAACGTCCGTTCACACCAAGCACGATAACTATAAAGTTCTAAAAATCGTTCTCAATATTAAAGAATAGCATAGTTCACACCACAACTATAACGATAACGATACAGAGGAACGATATGGTTGTGATCACCTTCAAAACGTAAAACATTTTTTTCAGCTGATGAATGATAAAACACTGCCAGCCAATCAGAATCCATCCTGCTGTAATGAGCTCAAGAATTTAAAGCGGCAGACGCATGTGCGCTTAGAATAAACAGACGATATCGTTCGCTGGTGTGGACGCTAATATCATTATCTTTATAGTTATCTTTATAGTTATTGCTCTTGGTGTGAACGGGGCTTTAGACTTACAATCATGGTTAAATGCTTCTACACCCTTGTTATTCACCTATCATTTCCCTCTGATTTTAGTAATAAGTTATGGGCAGCCAGCTGATGAACGATAAAACACTGACAGCCAATCAGAATCCATCCTGCTGTAACGAGCTCAAGAATTTAAAGCGGCAGACGCATGTGCACTTAGAATAAACAGACGATATCGTTCGCTGGTGTGGACGCTAATATCATTATCTTTATAGTTATCTTTATAGTTATTGCTCTTGGTGTGAACGGGGCTTTAGACTTACAATCATGGTTAAATGCTTCTACACCCTTGTTATTCACCTATCATTTCCCTCTGATTTTAGTAATAAATTATGGGTAGGGTTAGGTTTCGGGGTAGGGATTGGGTTAGGTCTGTATTTGTGGACAGTATTGTTGATCCAGGATCAACAAAAGATGTTGATCCAGGAACATGCCTTATGCCGAGTTCACACTGAACGATTTTAGGCCGATTTTTCACTCGCCGACAGGTTTTGCGAAATCGGCGACAAATGCCCGAAATCGGAGGCAAATCGGTGCTCGTTCATGCGAGTGACAATCACGCAGTGTGAATTATCAAAGAATCGACGACGCATTGCCGACGCCTATGAAATATTTGCGGGCTATTTTCAGGCTAGTTTTGAGTAGTAATTGGGCGGGTTTTGTACCGAAAACCTGGCAACCCTGCACCAGACAGAGCTGTCGGCGATTCTTCCTATTGTAAAGTCATGCAGTGTGTAACCTCCTGTCGTCGTTCCATCGTGCAGTGTGAACACAGCAACAACTGAATGCTACCCCAGATAGTTGTTCAGTGTGAAACCAACAGTGATGCGACGTCTTTTAAAATCGTGCAGTGTGAACCAGATCAGTGTTTTTTTTGTTTTTTTTTGTTTTTTTTCTTTGAGCGTGGAAGAAGAAAAAAAAGAAAGAATAGGAAACATGTTAAAACGACACCTAGCTTTTAGTATTGCGTCAAATGCTTGCATTAGTTCATTAAAGAGATGAGTGATTGTTTATCTCATGTTAGCATATGCTTGCTATATTAACTTGTCTCAGTGAACAAATGAGCGCTATTTACCAGTTTGTTTAGTTTAGGCATTTCATTAATTGCTTGAAATGTATTTAAATGAAAAAGAATAGCGAACATCAAATGCAGAAACACAGCTGTTCCCTATGAGACAGTGAAATTACAAACCCTATCACACATCCCTGCAAGTGTGCCTGAGGACAACAACGCAGTTCCTTCAGTCGCCAACATATGGCGCTAGAGGCACGTGAGCTTACCTGGTCTGGCTTGCATCAGGTACTTATTTAGTCTTCTGACAGCTCATGTATTCACCGGTTCACCGGGGACGAGAATCAGGTAGAAGAGAATGAGAAGACGGAGGAAGGGAGATATGTAAAACTAACAAGATGTAGGCTATCAGTCATCTGCGAGAGTTTTTTTTTAAATGTTATTTATTCAAAGATTCGCCAACATATGGCGCTAGAGGCACGTGAGTTTACCTGGTCTGGCTTGCATCAGGTACTTATTTAGTCTTCTGACAGCTCATGTATTCACCGGTTTACCGGGGACGAGAATCAGGTAGAAGAGAATGAGAAGACGGAGGAAGGGAGATATGTAAAACTAACAAGATGTAGGCTATCAGTCATCTGCGAGAGTTTTTTTTTAAATGTTATTTATTCAAAGATTCGTCTTTTTTTTTCTTGTCACACTCCTGAATGGCTCATCAATGCTGAACACTTAAGAAACAAATACCTCATTTTCACTTGGAATGATGGCTTTCTCATAAATCACTGCAGATATTAGTTTGCATAAGACTCTAAAGTACTGCGTGTACATTGGCATTGTTGGATTTATAAGCGGCTTCTTAATGCTTTCAGCAGCAAAGACGAATTTGTTGGTCTTGGTTTTAGCATGAAGTGCTGCGTTTGTAGAAAATGATTTATTCAATCCAAGTGCCTCTTTTACGGCATGCTTTCATGAGAAAAGACAGAATGAGAGAGAACGAATAGGGAATAGAAACAGACAGGAGGAAGAAAGAAATGCTTAAGAAAACATTTCTGCACAGAGCCGTGTCAGACGCGTCAGGCCTTGGCGGTTATTTGCTGCGAAACAAGCCGTGTTTTGTTTAGTGATTCCTGCGTCTCTTATTGGATATGCGCCGCGGAGGTACAATGAGCTGCAGCCTTCACATTCTGATTGAAAGGAATTATTTTCTACACTTTTCAATTACTGTGCTTGCTGCTCTGAGACAGAGCCGAACGCCACCGGCCCGTTCCTCCCTCCCCTCGCCCGCCTGCTGCGGCGAGGCTGGCAGAGAGGACGGAATAAAGGAATTCATCCTACAGAGGCTGAATGAGAGATGTCATGCTAAATATTTCCCCAGACATCACACTAATGAGGAGCAGGGATTGTGGTGCTGGCCTATTGTGTAGGTGCTTGTCATGGAGCCTACACTGTAAAAAATTACAGTGAATTTAATGGTAAAAGACTGTAAAAATGCTACAGTAAAATCCTGTTAAATGGTTAATGGTAAATTCCCCTACTATATACAGTGAAAAACTCACAGCTGCCGTTTTTTTACCGTAAATTTTACGGATTTTTTTTTACATTGTACTTATTATATGGCTCTCTGAGATACTTGCTTCTGATTGGTCAAATATATCTGTGTTGCCTAAGTGCAAAAGTCGGGTTCTGGAAGTTAAATAAAAAAAATAAATAAAAAAAAGCTTTGGTTCTCTCCATAGGGAAGTTGATTTTGAATGATAACTTCTAACTCTTTAAAACAAGTCTGTTGTGAGCTCCAAGGTTGCTAATCGATGGTATATGCTTTTTGTGAAGCCAGCAGTTCGCATTCTTTTTAAAATAATCATGTTTAACAGTGGAATTTGTGGTGAATAATGACACTACCCATAGAATTCCATCAATCAGAGACTTGCAGCCAGCAACTCAAGCCAAAAGAGCCCTGCAAAGAACGCCCACTGCCATTAAGCCACACAAATGACGTCATTTTTAAATGCACATTTTGCAATAAACTTAAATATATTGTTTTTATTCATTCAATGAACAGTTTTGTATTTCGCCATCATTTTTAATTCAGTTATGTCTTTCGCAGCTTTTTATGTGATGTTTTTTTTTTTTTTTTCTCGTTAAGTACACAGTCTTGTTTGTCTGTTTTTCAAATACACTTTTGCTTCAAATAACTGTTCGTAATGTCTCGTAGCTGGTTGTTTTGGTTCATGGCTTATAATGTCTTAACAAAGACTTTTTAAAGGGAAAATTGAATGTAAAAAAATACCTTGGAAATGTGAGTGGGCACTACATTTATTTTAACCAGGCTGCATCTGAATAATCCTACTTCCTTATTATTATATATAGTAGTATTCATAGTATATTATAGTGGACATTCATAGTATATTCATAGTGGATTCATAGTATTCATAAAACAATAGGTGAGAATTGCATGCAAGATCTACTACTTCTGGCAAGATTGTGAATCTGATGGACATAATACTATCCCATGAGGCCACGGGAGAGGAGTTAGCACCTGATTACTATTCCTACAAAATCATGTTATAATATGTCATTTAAACTACATTATATTGATCATTAATGTCTGTTTTAGTTCGCTTACATAGTAGCATAGCATACAGATACCCAGTTAGCCTGATAGTTTAGCTTTTTTCACATCCATTTGTATTTGGTAGGTTGCTGTGGAATAAGTGGGATGATGTAGAGTCAGTGTTTCTGCCACAATGTAACCTCAGTGGTTATGTGGCTTGACAAGGTGATATTAATATTGATGAGAATGTTCTCGGTGAAATGGTGCTCCAGTGGAGACTGTTCGATTGTAGAGGAACAGGTGGACCTCAAAAGTATAAATGGGCTTCTCTCTGTACAATAACTCACTCAAGGCTTTAGCTGACTGGTCAATGGATGTACGAATCAAAATTATTTCAGACCCCAGATGGAAGTCCCCTCTGTCTCCTCACCAGTATCACTGATGGCAAACTGCCATTTCCCACAGACTGTGTGTGATTATGCATGTGTCTTGCTGTCTCTTCTCCATGGCAGCTCTTCAATCCTTCTTTTCAGATAGAGGGAATAAGTTACCAGCTTTATCCTGCTCCAGAAAGTTTCCTCCAAAGTTTTCTTGGGCCCAACTGTGACACCCAGTAAGCATCTGAGAAATAGTTTATGAAATAAATAAATCAACTGAGAAATCTGATAGAAATATGGATGAATTTATTAAATAATTTCACTATTTGATAATCAAAAGCAGTTCATACAAATGCAGATAAATAAGCAAACTAGTTGTGGACAAATTAACTATATTTTTTCTATATTAGAAGGGGGGGTTTGATTGACAGGCAATCTGAATCTGCCATTTTTGTCCAACAAACAAACCAGACACGAGAGTAGATTAACATTGGTGGACTTGAACTTGAAAAATTGTTTGTATTGACATCTTTCCGCAGCTGAAACAAGATTCCTGTTGATGTTCACTCACATTTATTTAGAGCTATAACTAGTAAAGAGGATGATTAAATAATTTCACTATTTGATAATTAAAAGCAGTTCATACAAATGCAGATAAATAAGCAAACTAGTTGTGGACAAATTAACTATATTTTTTCTATATTAGAAGGGGGGTTTGATTGACAGGCAATCTGAATCTGCCATTTTTGTCCAACAAACAAACCAGACACGAGAGTAGATTAACATTGGTGGACTTGAACTTGAAAAATTGTTTGTATTGACATCTTTCCGCAGCTGAAACAAGATTCCTGTTGATGTTCACTCACATTTATTTAGAGCTATAACTAGTAAAGAGGATGAGATGATCTGTAGACGATCTGTCACAGCACATTAAAGAGTCATAAAATGGTATTTATTGTTTGAATTTCTTATAAAATGTAAAACATTTGAAAGCTGAGACTTTGATCCATACCAAAAGTAACCTGCTCTGTGGGTGTGTTGTCAGTGTCGTCTTTGCTCCATGATTTATTTTTCACTGCATGAGAACATGATGTGTGGTGTGAGAGCACCATGGCTTTTCGGACGTAGCAACAGTAATGAAGGGAGGCGGGGTTTTGTGAAGGCTTAATGTGCTTATTTTTGATTTTCAGAAGATTTGAAGCCACAAACCTTAACAGCTTTAGCAAATCCAGTGATTTTTTTTTTTTCATCCTACAAAGTGCTCATTGTATTGCAGACAATTCCCCATCCCCCTAGCGGACTGATAAGAAGCTCTTCTTAATCCTGGAGGTTATGTAAAATCAGCCAATCAGATTAGAGCTTGCCACATCCAGAAAGTGCACTCCAGTTCTGTCCACAATATGCATCAGACGGTCAGTGAACAGACTGTTTTGGTTGCTTGTAAATGTGCCATTTGAGGCGGCAACTAGCAACGACCCTGAGTGAGAAAATAAAAGACAAAAAACTAAAAAAGGTGTGAAGCTCTTCAAAGGAAATGAGAAATATGTCTCTAATAAACTCCCAAAAAGCACCGCTAGGATGACTTTTGTTCCTGGCTTAACTTTGCTTTTTAGCTTTATTTCCTGCAGTATTGTGCCAGTTCCTCAAGATGCCTTTAGCGACAGAGGATATTCTGCTGGTGCTCTTGCTTTTATAGTCCTACTCTCTCACCAAGACCATAATACTGTAATTTAAGGCTCTCCCGTGAAGTGGTACACATCCCACACCTTGGCTCCTTCGCTCTGGATTTCAGCCATATGGATGGAGGATTGTACGTGGGCCTCTAAACGCACACATTTATAGATTTCAATTTCTGCTACAGTCCTTCAAGCGTCAAAGGTGTCTCCATAAGCTTTTAAATCAGCGGATGGGAGCAGCTGTAGACGTCTAATGCCGCTCGGAGGGGACTTTCAATGACAGACTCCAGACTGCTCTCACTCCACTGAGCTTCGGACTCTGAGATATAATTATGACAATCTGCCATCTGCTTTGAGCCAGGCTGAAGCCTGCCTGAGACGGCACAGAGGAAGTGGGAGAGGGTCTCTGAGTGAAGGACCGTTTCGCACTCCATCAAGAGAAGGTTGCAGTAGAATAACTGTGAGATCAGGCAACATGGGTGAACAAGCAGTGGAGGTCTCACAACCACAGCAAGGTGCTGAAGATGACGAGGAGCTCTGTTGTTGAATAGTCAGTGTCAGCTCAGATGGCTGGGGAAGTTTGATACTGAAACTGCTATGTTACAAATCGACAAGCAACCCATTTTACTGATGGATTTTTGCGTAAAACAAGGTATTCAGTGAGAATGAGATTTGATTTAATCAGGAAATATTTCATCATCATAAGTAGGTGGGATTCATGGTTTTGTTGCAAAAGTTACATCTTTTCAAAAGTAGAACAAGTATACAATTTTTATAAAAGCTTATGAAGATACATGTTTTATTTGGAAAAATATGCGCCAATGAATAGTTCACAACAAGACCAGGAATGTGCATTAGAAAAATCCATTTTTATTTAATGCCCAGTTACTGACTTTAAATTCAGCATTGTGAAGAGCTTTTGTCCAACTGAATGAAGTGCATTTAAATTAGATTCAATTATAGACAGTCATAACACAAGTTAGATATCAGTTTTCTGAACATCAAACTACTGTGTAGACTCAATAAGTCACAATAAAAGTGTCTCTTTTTAACTCTTTCGGGTCAACTATTAGCTGGTGATGGAGCACATTAACATGCAAAATATGACTTTATTTGATTACCTGTAACATAGATATGGCATAAGCAAGAAAAACATATTGACATTGCACATTGGCTTTCAGACCATTAATGCATCATTATGCATATACTGTAATATATCACAATATTCACGTAACGATCCTCAAACTGAGCTGTTCAACAATGGTAACCTCAAAAACTCAACCTACAGGTAGTAGAAACTAAATATCCATATAACAAAACATTAAACACAAAAAAAGGGGAGAAAGTGTTCCCTATTGTGTATTTCTCAAATACATCCATACATATGCACATACATATATAAACTAATTCAATCAAAATGTTCTTCCCTTCTAAGGCATGCAGTTTCAGTAAATGCACTAAAAAAACAATCCCAACCAAAAATGGATTAGGTGAACTTCTGTTTTACAAATTAAAGTGGACTGGACTCAAGACAAACAATATTTGTGCTGCATTAGCTTAGTTTAATTTAGTGAATATTAAAATAAAGGAATACAATAATATTTCCGGTCAAATACAACGTCACCTTCTGTGTTTCTTCTTCTTCTTCCTCCTCAATTGCTATGGCATAATGAGATATGCAGGGTAATTAGTAGCAAGAGCAGTCACAACTGCTACTACTCTCGTCTTTTCTTTTCACAGATCTATTATTCATGTGGTCCAAGAGAGGGCACTGGTGACTCATACAGAGGCCATCAACCCTCCACAAAGCACAGCATGAGCTTATAGGACACAGAGATGATGGAGGTGGGGGGTAGATCAGCTCAGACACTAATTGACTGACATGTAGAGGGAGAAATGGGGGTGCTTTCATAGGGCACTAGATTCAAACGTTAGTAGAGAAGGAAAATGCCAGTTGATAAGAACATGATGAAAACTGCCGTAATCTGGGCTATAACTAGACAAAAAGGGGTTTGACTCCCCCCCCGCCCCCCCCAGGACATTGACACGCAAAAACCAGAGATTTTTCTTAAACTTGCCAGTAAATACCAAATATTAAAAACCGTAAAGCCAATCAAACATGCTCGTAATGGCCCACATTCCAAGAAAAAAATAGCTCTTGCAAATATTAGATTTTCAATTTTCCTTTGTGTGGGTTCCAAGGAAGTGTGGCAGAAGTGAATGATATGGATGTCAGAGAACTCAAGGCGGTTGCATTTGTCCTTTAATCTGCTCAGCCTCGTGCAACTGGAGGGAAAGTCTCCTTAAATTGGCTTACTGCACAGAACGAGGTATAATGGGATTTGCCCTTTCCACCTCCATCAGTTCTGCCAGTTCCATGGATCCTAACGAGATCTGTAGAGTAGCGAGTCATTTCTTTGAACTGGTTGTTTTGAACAGTTCTTTAACGAACCAGTGCAAAAAATGATTCAGTGGTTCTTATACATAATCACAAGATCCCTGACATCACAGTGAGGCATATTACATGCACTAAAATGTCTCGGTAACACTTTATTTTGAGGACCAATTCTCACTATTAACTAGCTGCTTATTAGCATGCATGTTAGCAGCATATTGGCTGTTTATTAGTACTGTACTTACAAGGTACTGTACTTGTAATCTGTTTGACACTGTGCATTGTACTGGGCATATGGTGCTAAATTGGGATTTGACTTTACTCAGGTAAGCTCTATAATTCCTGCATATATGAAGGATATTACTTGTGAAATTTAAACTGCCATTTCTAATTTATTTGCTGTGCTTCAGCATGCCATGGCTGATATTAGGTTGTGGTCGTTGAATCTGCTGGTGGCAAAAATGATGCATGGAAGGAATGGACTATGTGAGCAGTTTTGATTCTTTGACTTTTGATTATATAGTATTGAATTCATAATGACTTTTTTGTTGTTGCTGAAGGATGCATATAAACGTTTTACTCAAATATTAAATTAACCCATAGTACATACATTCTGTAAGTAGGTTATGTAGGTCATGATGTTAGGCCCAGCAAAGATTGTACTTCCTTCGGCAGCTGAGGCTTGCATTGGACTGTTAGGACAGCTGAGAAGACTACTGGTGTGCACTTACCCAACCTCCAGGACTTGTACATCTCCAGACTAAAGAAGAGTGCAGGTAAGATCATCCCGGAGCCCTCTCTCCCAGACCACAGCCTGTTTGCACTCCTGCCCTCAGGCAGACACTGCAGATCTCTGTGCACTAGAACATCCAGACACAAGAAGAGCTTTTTTTCCCACAGGCTATCTCCACCTTGAACATCTAGCACACCTACAAATATATGTATATAGCCTATAGTAAAAATGTACTATTTTTACTATATGTTTAATTACATAAATGCAACCTTGGTGAGCAGAAGAAACATATCAAAGCTATTCTAATTTTTACAAACTAGTGTATATCTGGCTGGCTTTTTGAGGCTGTCTCAAATGGCATACTTGATGTGGCTTTTGCTCATGAAACTTGCAGCTATTCTTCACTAAAATCAAATTCGACATCCCATACCTGTGTGAATGGCTTTTGTGGCTGGAATTCTGCTTGAGGAGAACCTACTATTTCTTTCCCTCTTCTTAAACCCAATCCTGACAGGCTCAACCCAACTGCTTTTGACTGGGTGAGTCACCGAGTGTATGACCGACATGAAATTGTGTAACACGAACAGCAAAGCCTATATTTACACCCAACCAGACACGTTCAAATCCTGTTTCATATCCCAGCAGCCACCGACTCGTTCTCTCACTTCCAAAAGGGCAGTGTGTGGATCAGCACCGTGGGCTGGTGTTCAGGTCGGAGACGACTGACGCGTTTACATCTACATTCTCATCGGCAGATGAGTCTTCATCTTTCTGAACATACATTAACAGATGTAGCACCTAACTCAGTCATCTCACTTTGTTGTTTCTCAGCCAGGCTTAAAATCCCAGCCAGAGCCTTTTAGATGCCACATGTCACTCTGTCAGCATATCCCATGATTCATTACTCACAGGAAATGAGGCCTGTGTTCCTGTGTGGTGTGATCAGCAGGATGATGGGCTCGGCGTGTGGGGTTGTCACACAATCAAATACACTTCATGAACTATAAGAGAAAAAGTCAGTCGGTTCATTGAGGTCATGCTGAGATTGAAGCGTAAAGCACTGAAGCTTTTCGTAATGCTACAGAATAAATCACCTTATGTGTACTTTCTAAAAAAAAATGGAGATGTCAGAGAAGAGATAGACTGCAGAAAATCCGATTTGTGGATGGAGATGGAAGATACGTATGAACTTTGTTACAAAAATTAGCAAGCTTCTTACGTAGGGTGCGGTTTAAGGCATCTTGATGCGTAGGCTCTTCAAATGGACTGTCTTCAGAGATATTTTGTTTATTATTTTGATATTTTGGCAAATTTTAAAACAGCACTGCATGCATTACATCCCAGAATGCATTGGGACACACACTTGGATTTCTCATCCAAGATGGTAGACAAGGTGGGAGTTTATAAAAAAAAAAAAAAAAATGATGTATTTCATTCAATACTGGTTGATGAATATAATTTATCATTTAAAAGTGTATGCATTTTAGAGTATTATGGAATATATGTACAGATTTTAACTCTGTTGAAATCAATTATGAGTAAAGTTTCTGTGAGCTTCACCGAATAAATAAAGCATATCATATGAAATAATAGTCAGAATTTATTTATTTGTTTGCATATGGATGGATGGATGTAACAGTTCATTGAAGCTTTAGACAAGATTATTGTGTGTCATATTTAATGTATCACACTTTAAAAAAAAATAAAAATCAATTTCATCCAGAGACTCAAAATATGAGCAAAAATATGCAATTCGTGCAGATACTGATATTTATGGCCAAAAAGTAAGATGAAATTCTGATAGCTCATAATTCAAATCAATGCAATCTTTTAACAGTTTATCAGATATTTCCATAAAATTATATAAATACCAGTTGTCACTCTATATATCCTGTCTTAATAAGGCATTTAAATGCTTAGTTTTATTATCAAAGCTTCAACGTTTCAAAACATATAATGCAAAGCAATACAATGATGATTGAGAGATGAACAAATTAACATTTCTCAAAAGCCTGATTATCATATGTGATATTCACATTTCAGCATTATTTTTCTGAAAAAAACATAAAATAAAATAGGTGTCTGGATAATCATCTTGAATCTTAATCTTGAAATATTAATAACAATATGAAAGTTATGCTTACGTTTACTTTATGCAAACCTGTAAAGATTTCACAGAAAAATACATGTGATCCGCAAGCTGAAAGGGGGACATTTTTTTTGAATAAAAATATTTTTTACTTGCTAAAAAAGTACAAACTATCACTCAGACAACAGAAGACTCTTATATTATTATTGTGCACAACTCTTTTTTTTAGCAAAATGTTGTAATAATTTAGAGGACTTATACATTTGCATATAAAATATAATACAGTATAGAGAACAATGAGAGAATTTTGTTGGAAATACATTTGTATTTTTTCATAGTTGTTCATGATGTACATTTGTATGATGTAGCCTATACTCACAGTATATATTTGAGCGAAACTCAAATACAGTTGATTATAGCACATCTGTAAAGTTAGGAATTATTTATGAAGCCAGCAGAGGCGGAACAGGAAAGAAGTGAGAAATATGTTCTCAACATCAGACTGTAGGCTCTCGGTCTGAACTGATATCTAGCACCTTTCAATTCTGACAGAACTTAGCTGCTCACTGACAACGTTTAAAGTGTTTCTTGCGCAGAACTGGACTAATAGACTTTTGAAGTATTTATTATTCACGAGAGGCAGTTTCATCTTTTGACAATTTCTTTTTTTATTAAGATTCTAATTAAGAGAGAAATAGTTTCATAAGAACTATTTTTATGATTAAACAATATGAGGAGATGTATATTCTCTCAGACGATAAATTAAATAATAATAATAATAATAATAATGAGCATTCCCTTTTGTCCAGACCCATATGAGTAAAGGTTATAAAGTATTCCATATCTGATTTTTTTTTTACACCCACACTAAATGTCAAACATAAGGTCCTTGATCATTTTTTTATATATATTATAGCTCATATACTGTATTTATATTAAACAGTAATGACAGTGAAAAACAGAAAGCTCCTCAGGCAGAGGTCTACAGAGATGCATTCTCATTTTCTCTCTCTCTTTCTCTCAAACACTGTTTTTGTTCTCTCTGCTTGTGTCCACACATCCCTGGCTGTTTCTATTTATGATGGCCAGCACTCATCTTAAGAACATACACTCCTACACAAATGTCAGCAGGCCAGTGAGCATCTTAATAAAGTGTGCTCCAAAGGGAACATGCATTAATTATTCCTTTCTCAGTAAGAGCTTAGCTCGAATGTCCTTGGTCAATATTTCCCTCTCTGTCACCTTAAAACAAAACTCTGAAGTGTATTCAATGAAAACGTATAGTTTTTATATATGTAACGTTTCTTTCTGTCTTTTTTTTTTCAGTTCATTAATTTAACACTAATAACTCAAATTAACAGATGATCAGCAGTCAACTTATCTTAATTGCTTAAAAGATTTTGATTTATTAATCCTGCAAAAACAGAAAAGGTGATTAAGTAAAGATCATTTTCCATGAAGATATTTTGTAAATTTCCTACTGTATATATATCAAAACTTAATTTTTGATTAATGATATGCATTGCTAAGAATTCATTTGGACAACTTTAAAGGTGATTTTCTCAGTATTTAGATTTTTTTACGCCCTCAGATTCCAGATTTTCAAATAGTTGTATCTCGGACAAATATTGTCCTATCCTAACAAACCACACATCAATGGAAAGCTTATTTATTCAGCTTTCAGATGATGTATACATCTCTATTTCAAAAAATTGACCCTTATGACTGGTTGTGTGGTCAAGGGTCACATTTCATTCGAACCGCACCAGTCAAGTCAAGTCACCTTTATTTATATAGCGCTTTTAACAATACAGATTGTGTCAAAGCAATGAACAGCATTAATTAGGAAAATAGTGTCAATAATGCAAAATGACAATAGTAAACACTAATTTTTCAGTTAAAGACAGTTCATCATTGAATTCAGTGATGTCAACATCCAGCTCAGTTTAAATAGTATCTTTGCAATCAAGTCAACGATATCGCTGGAAATGAAGTGTCCCCAACTAAGCAAGCCAGAGGCGACAGCGGCAAGGAACCAAAACTCCATCGGTGACAGAATGGAGAAAAAACCTTGGGAGAAACCAGGCTCAGTCGGGGGGCCAGTTCTCCAGAGTTTGTTTGGAAGTGGACCGAGACCCATCTTTTTAGTGGTCTCGGTCTGCTTGTTTGGTGCGCACCAGGGTTCAGATGGCAGCGTTCACACTTACTCAAATGAACTGCACTAACAGAGCAATAGCAGCAGGGTTCGTTTTAATCGAACCAAACATGAAAGTGTGAACACACCCTAAAAAGATGGGTCTCAGAAATCAAAAGCAGCTGGGGCAAGCACTAATACTGATAAACATCTCTTGAAAAGTAGATGCTCAGGCCTCGGGTCAACATATATGCCCATAAATGTGCTCACACAATGGGGCACCAGACACATGTCATGTCCTGCCAAACACATCATAAGATGAGAAGAAATTTCAGTTTGACTTGAGAATTCCACTCTGTGCTAAAGTGCATGTGGATTGACAGGGCTGGATGAATTTAACATGGGTTTCTGTGATGCTGTTTTGGGTCACTGGATATCATGGGATATGTGGTCTTACAGAGAGGCGACAAGCACACAGCGTGATGCAGAGGGAGTGATGGGTCTTTCAAGTGGTACGGGTGAGTTTGGTTTGACAGACTGCTTACAAGACATGCCGGTTGCCGAGGAGAGCAGAGATTTCATCTCCAGCTCGTGTCAATATCAAAAGTTGATTGCAATCAGCTTCTAACTATGTGGCTTGACAAAGCAACATAATGATCTACTATTAAGCTTCCTTTTCTTCTTCTTCTTCTGCTGAGACTAAATTTGGACTGTATCTCCCGTGGTTCATATATTCCTAGATAGCTACATTATTACCTGAATCTCCTTGAGGGCTAATGACAGAATCGTAATTGCACAATATTCAAAATGCAAGATTTAATGTTAATTATTTTACAAGTTTAGAACCCAGGGTCTGCACTCACCTTTGTGTTATTCCTGTTATACAGTATTTTAGAGTAAACAGTAGGGATGCAACAATACAGTGTCCACGGATCAATAAACACCTCAGTTTTTTTTAACCACTGTTTCTGGTTTGGTTCTGATGGCTTGGCACATCAGAGTATTTCTGATTTCTATATTGCCTAAAATATCCAGGTTTTGCTTTGCTTTCCTGTTTCCATACTTGCTGAAGGTAATGATGAAAAAGTAGTTTGACCAATAACATGCAGGCATTGTACATATTAGGTGTGTTCAACTTGAAGCAGCACTGCGCAGACCGATCGGTGTATGACATCAAAGTACCACGAGAGCGATTCGAAAGCATAAGGAGCTTTGTAGGAGCTTATAGAAATCCTGGCCAGGACGTGTCTGAGAAAAAGACGACGTATGGTCACCCTAGTTTATTTTTGTTTTACCTTTGCTGTATGACACACTTGGTTTAGTTTTAATGATATCAACTCTACGGGAAATCTGAAAGTAAATGTCATTCGGCAGTACATGAACTTAAGTATGGGTTTATTCATGTGTGCCAGTGTACAAGTGTGTTTTTGTGCAATCTTATTTGGAGGGTACTTAACGCTAGGCTGCTCATCAACATACCAATTATTACAATCGCCCTCCTGGGGCAAATAGTGAGGGGTGTAAGTTTGATTTGCCACAGCAGGTCAAAGTGCCACTTCACAGTCATGGATAGAAAAGAACGAGGCAGTCCCATGACAAGTTGTCAATCAAAAACACAGCCTTGCTTCGATAAAAAAAAAAGTAATAATAAAATAAAAGTAATAAAAAAATAAAATAGTAAATCTACAGCTGTACACATTACAACAGCTGTAGATTCCAGTACTGACAGAGCAATAAGATTTATTAATTGCAAGCTTTTGTGGCAACACTGAAGAAGACTGAGTAGTTTTTAGGGTCACAAAAAAATGTCCTTCAAGGATTCAGAGTGAGCACCCAATACATTTCTCATCTTTTCAAGTCTTCTGCTGGATCTTTATTTTGGGCTGAAATTGGAAAAAGGTGAACTAGGTCACAAAGGACTGAAAAGATGTGCTGTGTTATGGAGAGAGAAGTTCAAACTTCAGGTTGAGACACAGGCAAGCTTGCTTTGAATCCAACAGAATGAGAAAAAAAGCACGGCCTTGCCAGCAGGGTCATTTTTTCAGGGATCTCTTAGGGAGGCAAAAATATTGGATGAGAAAATAATCAATGGTATATATATATATATATATATATATAAATCATAAATTTTATATAATGTGATATAGAGTATAAACCTTTTTCTACAGTAACACCATCCAACAGTGGATAACGTTTTTTCTTTTTTATGTTCTCATTGCACAATGCAAATAAGGGCAAAACTATGGGTTAGAAGCAAAAGGTCAAGTGAAATAAGGCATATCTCTTGTGAAAAAGAAGTACACTTTATCATACTTTTAAAATAAGTATTTATTACATAAACAATGCACTTTCAAATAATCTCTCTCTCTCTCTCTCTCTCTCTCTATATATATATATATATATATATATATAAAGTGTAAACTGAATATAATTTTTTCAGACACTTAATTAGATGTTATTTGCGATTAAATGAAAATGTATTATAGTTTTAATTTAGATTAAATACAGTTAGCTGAAATTTAGAGTGCTTTTCACTTAAGTAGGACTTCATTACATCTTTGAATGCAATTTCATCAATTACTTCAGTTGTCTTTGAAAGACAGTTAAAGTTACTGCTGAATGAACTGACAAACATTTATGAGAAACTAAAAAGTACCTTAATGCCATTTCTATTGAAACTTGTCATGTATTTACATATATAAATGATTACGTAAAGAATAATTGACGAGGAACCATTGAGCTATTAGAAAATAATGCCTTTTATTTAATCATTAGAAAATAATGATTTTGCTGTTGTAGGCTGTAAGGACTTTTGAAATAACTGAAATCATTCGGCGAAATGATATGGACATGTAATGCGGTCAAGACCTGCCTGGAACTACTTCAGCCATGCGTTTCTTTTTCACAAGGGTTATTAGCCTAAATAGGCTTATTTTGAACGTTGTTCCTTTCTTTGTTCTAAGAAGCACCAAACCTATCCATGAAACGAGTTATGGGCATGTTAAGTTCAAACATCTGTTTATCAGGCAAATATTAAAGAGACATTTGAATTTTAAATGCAAATAACCATTATCAACTCCTCCCCCAATTGCAAAGGGCAAAGGCTCAGTAAGGCGAAGCACAGTCGAACAGTCAAACACACCTACTTCTTCCATGTCACTGTGATTGGCAGAGTGCTAGCAGGATAATTAATGCCCACCTGTAATGTTGTAACAGGTGTGCAAATTAAAAATCAAGCTGAAGGAAATGGAAAGACTAATTACAAAGCTAACAACTCGCCCACTCAGACATCACCACTTCTGGTCTTGATGCAGTTGTTAGCAAATAAAAGAAAGATTCACTTTTGTACCCACCACCATCAATATTTATGGAGGACATGAAGACTTTTTAATACAACTAATAACTAAAGAACAGTTCGAAGTAATAAATCAAAGCTAAAAATATTATTGATACTGTATTGTAATTTTTGAAGCAATGTAAAACACGGTAAAAACACAAAGATTTGAATACAAAAAATATCAAAGTGTTGGAGTCTTGTTAGAGTGTGAGGCACATGCTGTTCCATAAACTGGGAAAACATCAAAAAGAACTAGAATATAATATTTATAGCCTTTTTGGGGGATTTTGCCTCCTCATTTCAGAAACCCATCACGCACCATTGCTTGTAAGGCATAATAAATACTTAAATAAAGATAAGAGATAAATATTGACTTATATTTGAACTTTAAGCAACTGTTTGGTTTTTCATTGCATTGCTAATGGGAGTTCAGAATGTGACATGCTTTACTGATTTAACTCATTTGTGTGTGTATATATTATGCATACCACATTATAGTTTCTCATCCAAAAATAAGAATGCATAAACATTCATAGACAATTCCATGGTCATGACATTTTCTCTTCTTCTTATTGTTGCTGCACAAAGTAACAGCTCAAGGCAACTGTCAGGCATCCCACATAAATACAAAAATTGCAGAATGATAAAACAAATGTTTCAGGTCACGGCATTTCTCCTGGCACATCATCACTGTAGCTTTCAGGAATCCAATGTTTTTTTTGATACACTATTTACAAATATCCCAATACATATGAATATTAGGAGAGAGCTCAGTGGTAGTAATTGTGACTGTACAGGTGTCACTTTAAATAGAGTCTCCTGCTGGTGCTAGCCTTGACTTAGGCCTTTTTTACACTGCAGGATTTGATGCCCAATTCTGATTTGTTGCCTAGATCCGATTTTTTTGACTGTCCATTCAGACTTTCTTTCAATTGTGACCCATATCTGATTCATGTGTTTACACTTGCCATACCATCTGAAACATCACACATGCTTAAAGGGTTTTTTTTGCACTGCACACTAGCCAAGATGGACGAACGTGAAATATGCTTGATGCTAACTCTGCGATATATGCAAAGTTCACCAAACATCAGTGGTGGACGAAGTACACAAATCAAGTACTTGAGTAAAAGTACAGTTAAATTTTTAAACTACATAAACTGCACACTTGTAAATAACATCTGTATATGAATTAAAACAATTATATATGTTTTGTTTCTTTATATTTATACTTCTGTTTTTTTCTTATATCAGTGTTATATGTCATCTCTAGTGTGTAATTCTTATGTATGCCTGCACTATCATGCTAAGGATGCGTTAAATTCAACAAAACGGTTTATTGATCTTGTGAATTAGCAAACTTTACAATACCAATAATTTTTTAATTGGCCGTTAAAGTTTTATATGGGAATATTACTTAACACGCTGATACTTTAACAATGCATTGGAGCAAAAACCCACACCTTTTGGACCAATTTTGCAGCCTGATTTCTCGACTGCCACAAATACTGCCTTAACAAAATACTATTTTTGTGCACTTTTTACTGTACCAATATTTTAAATTGGCCTCTGAACTTAGCTTTATAGCATGGCAAAAAAAAAAAAAAAACATTACTTTGCCAAAGCATTGACGGAAAACATTGATCTAATGATGTTGTTGAGCGCTCTAAATTCAAACTTTGCATGCAACAATCCAGCAGCAATTGCCAGCGCTCTGATCCAATGGCATACAGGCATCGTCGGATTGACAGTACTCTAGCCCATTGATGTTGGGGTATCCAGTGGGGGCAGCAATCATATTTCAGGTCGGCCATGCCACTCTTTATCACAACCCTGCAAAAATGGAGTGCCAGTATGTGCACTCATTGACGCCCCCTCCTGCTGTCTAGCTAGTCTATGCTTAGAAACAGTACTGACCCATTGAAAGGATACTTAGACACAGCCATTGCTTTCCTCATGACAAACTGATTTGTTTTCTTTTTCTTTTTTTCACGAATGTATGACTTGACCAGGAGAGTGAAAACTAACAGACGCATGTAATCGCACATGCCCAGTCGATCACTCTCACTTACCTAAAAGATTTGTTCAAACAAAGTCATTCACGATCAATACTCCTACCATGTGTTCTTCCGTGTTGCAATGTTTCTGTTGTGGATTTTGAATTATTTTCGTTGGCGAAGCAAAAACAGACATATGGCGTATCTGGCAACATTACATCTAAAATGTAAATGACTCAATATGAAAGTAGGTAAAAACACTAGGTTTATGGGACATAATGTGTTCCCTTACTTAATTTACATATTATTTGTTTAATTATTTATCTCCTTCTGCTTTTACAATTATAATGGTCTATTTTTTTTTCTTTTAGCTCATCACTGAGCATCATGGATCTCCTATCCATCCAACAGTCTATGAAAGATGTGTAATCTATGAAAAGATGTGTATCTTTTGCAGCCAGAGTTTTGATTATTGAGATATGGTGCAATACATTTGCTAATTACTTTTGGTGGTTTTGTTATTTATTTATTTATTTATTTTATCAACATGGATGATGAAGCGAAGACAATAATTCATCAGGAGAAGAAGAATCAGGAATCGACACTATAGGCAGACTCGACTCTAACCACTAAGTCACGGCACCAACAGCATCGCAGCAGGACAGCGAGAGGGAGAGAGAGAGAGACAGAGAGAAGGAATAGTGTTGGTACAAAACATAAAGGTCAGAAAAAATACTTTTCTGCAGGCAAATGACATGACTCATGCATAGAATGGATATATTTATCGTATGATATGTAAAAAGCCAAACACAGGCAGTCAGACTTTTTAGAGAGAAATGTGGGCATGAAAATTTGAGTTAAATGTCAACAAATGTTTACACCTAAGCTGATATATCTCAGTCTGAGACGGCACACTTACGGACATTCACAGTCCGTTTACTGACCGTTTCTGAAACATATTGCTGACAAAAAGTTCCATTCTGACTTTATGAGAATTAGATAATCAGAGTTTTGTTTAAGTCACATAATCAGAACTGTATGCTCCTATTTGTTCTGTCTGTGAAATCATTTAGACGTGTGATTATTTTTTTTTTTTTGTGGTCACTTCCTGTCTAAGTGGGAAGCTCCTCATAAGTCAAAATCTGAACTTGCTGAGACTGCAACATTATATTTTGTTGATAATGTAGCGTCTGGACCAATCAGACACACCATTTTTCATTTGATTTAACAAATCAATTATTTAGCTTTTTTTTTCTTGTTTTTTGAGGCGTTGTGCTGGGTAGCTCTGCCCACTGTGAAATTTCATTGGTCCAAAATCCTTCACTACCTAACTTCATATCAAATATGTTTGGGTTAGCTTTGATTGTGTTGCATCTTGGATCAGGCGTTGCATCATGCCTGAGGAACGTCAGCCTCGGCAGGCACACACATAAACGGGGAACCCTTTCTCAGTATGAACCTCTCCCGCTTTTACTCGATCTCGTTTGCTTTCTTCTCATTCACTTTCTCTCAGGAGATCAAAAAGTCCTTTTGCTGTATTTAGTTTTTGGAGCTCTCTCCTCACCTTTCAGTATTGGCCACAGTTCATTCTGGACTGAATGAGCCAACAGGTGAGACTTTGATAGTGTCTCTTGTGAGATATTGGATTTTCTTCCAAGAAAACTGCATTTTTCAGTGTACAAAAGTACAATAAAACCTGATCAGCTTTAGATTTTGTGCACATTTGTTGTTTGATATTTGAGAGTAAGTAACTCTTGATAGACACTTGTATGGTGAGCTCTATTAAAGTTGTATTTAGTACTTTTTAAGTCTCGCTGGTTGATATGGCAGTGATTTTCCTACACTTTTGGTAACAGGAAACAGTTATCAATCAGAAATTGTTAGTAAATTTCATAGATATTTAAAAAGAAATGGCAAGTAACACAAACATGAAAGTAGAACATGAAGTAGAAAACTGAAATGATACTATATTTAATAATGTACTCTGAAAAAATAAAGCAATAAGCCCCAAGAAGCCGTGATTTACAGTGAATTTATAACAGCTAAGGGGCGTTGTTAGGCACGACGCGAAGCGGACCCCCTTAGCTGTTATACATTCACTGTAAACCACAGCTTCACAGCTTCACAGGGCTTATTGCTTTTATAAAACGGTTATGCCATATACGTAGTAAGGATTCACAAAATTAAACAGAGCAAATAAAGTGTAATGATATTAATAAAAACATTATTCTTCCACCAAACAATGTAGTTCCTCAGAATCAGTTGTGGTTGCAACAAAGTGCTTGCCGAGAAACACACAAAAGTAAACAAAGGTGTATGTTTGTAGAGTAATTTACAACAGCTTCAAACGTGGCTCAGCCAATCAGAATCAATGGCCGGAACTCTCCGTTTTATAACAAGATTTTTTACAGTGTAGCAAAGGGAAAGTACAATCCAAACATTTTTAGTTACCAATGCCATTATAGAAATACATAATTTGCAGTCAGCACAATTGATTTTATGAGCAGGTTTTGTAGGAAGGTTACTGAGATTTTAAATTTAAATTCATGTGACTCTTTGTATTCAGTATGGGCATTTGCACAGTCCTTTTTTATTAATTTGCAGAATATTCTGTACTATTTTGATACAATTCAGTATACATTTTAGTTTACTGGCTAAGGAATATCTAGCAATGATATTACTGCCCATTGACTGAACTCCAGTTTAAATTTCACCATTTCTACCTTTGTGCTCTTTAAATGGGAAAATGGATGCTCAAATAGAATGTGAGCAGCCCCCGCTTCAGCCGGTGCAGCGCTATTGATGAGATTTCAGGTCAGGCTGACAAATCCATTTCACCAAAGGTCAAAATGGCAAATATAGTTTAGGTATGGGCAACGCAGATGGAAGGCGGACTTTTATTCCCAGACATCAAACTTGACGAAGACAGACCTTGTGTTGAATCTGGTTTGCTTACTGCCTCAGTGCACCAAAACAAAGTCCTTTTAGAAGTGTAAATGAAGATGTGAGAAACAATAGCTGTTTTAGATGCTGTTTTAGAGTGATAAATCAATACGTTCATGCACAGTTAAAAACAACACTGAAAATGACATTCTGTAACCAAACTGACTTAAAATTTACACGTGGATTTTGAGAGTACAGCAGTCTGAAAGTCTCATTTGTTAGTAAATACGATTGTCAGTCCCAACAACCAACTGTGTGAACGTAGCAAAAGACTGATAGGAACATTTTGTGGACACAGAAATGAGAAGTTGTCGTTTTCTTTAGACAAAATGAATGAGATATTGGGTTTTTCACACCCGGCGCTCAACCTTTCATTACTTTGCCAGTTCTGCCACGTGCACTGGTGCATATACTGATAAAATTCTCTCAAGCTTCAGTGTTTGGCAGACTAAAAAAAAGGTTGTCTTGCAGCAGGCAATTTCCCTGTATTTTCTGTTCTTGTAGACTTCTTTTTATTTTAAGAATCCTGCCGGTCCCTGCTGATGAAAAGCAACTCCTCAGCATGACACTTGAACACCGCCCCATACTTCCCTGCAGCAATACTTCATTATAGGTATGATTTCAGATTTGTTGCTCACATTTCACTTTGAAATGTAGCTCAAAAGCAGCGTTCCGGTCTCAAATGACCAGAAAAATATTCTCCCGCAACTGACTTCCAAGCATTTTCGGAAAATCCAGGCATGTTTTCAAAGTTCTTTCTAAGTAATGGCCTCATTTGTGTCACCCTCCCATGTGTTTTTTTTTTTTTTTTCTCACAAGTCTCCTTCTTTGTGCACACATATTTTTGAGGGATGACCTTGTCTAGACAATCTGGGTGGTTTGATGTAGCTTCTACTTCCTGATAACTGAACCAGTATCATACAGTGGGCATCCAAACATTTTGTTTTCATATTCTTTTCCTTCATTTATGAATTTACTTTGCTTTCTATAACTGATACAAGATAAAAGTTCAAGTTGTATTCTTGAGTTACTGAGTTGAACTCTGCCAGATCCGTGAAACTAATCAGCCATTCCATTGAAAATAATCATCTCAAAAGAACGATTTGTTTGCTATTCCAGTTCTAGAGTTCAACTCACTGACTCTGTCAGCTGGCAGCTGACTATTATTAGTGAATAATGATTTACATTTCAGGCTGTTCCTCAAACAAAACTATTGAATGACATTGAAAACCTGGAATATAGCACACAAGTCATATGGGCTGCTTTCATGGTGTTTTTTGGTCATTTTTGGAGCTAAACAGATGTGGTTCCTATGGACAGTTGTATATGCTTAAAGATTTTCCTTTAAAATTCTACTTTTGTATTGCTGGGTTTGGAACAACATGGAGTAAATAATAATGCCCAAGTTTTCATGTTTTTTGTGAACTGTCCCTTTAAGTTCAGTAAAAGATGCAAATGCCAAAAAAAAAAAGTAAATAAAAAAAAAAACTACATGTATCACCTGTAAGTATATACTGTTTACATAAAAGGCTTGGTATCATAACAGTTATGGCCACAGGAGGGCAATGATGACTCACACTAAGCTTTTACCTCAAGGCCAAGATCAAGTGACTGGAAGAATGCTGATTTTTTTATGCATTTGTGTGTGATCACAAATGTGATATTAAGAGTGTCTGTCTTTGTGCGTCACTGGCCTCTCAAACAAGAGTTTTAGCACTGCTGTGAAAAGCTCCTCCACACATCACTCACATTTAGGGCCCCTGCAGTCATTGAAGCTTGAAAGCAGCATGACTAAAACACAGTGGATAATTAGAGAGACACTGATATCTCAGGAGCCACAGAGGTAAGCAGCATCCAGTAAGTAATGGCAATTCTCAACTGTGCACCAGTAGCAGCAGCTTCAAGCCTTTTGCAGCCTGCTGATGAACTGAAATCAAAGAGTTGTTGCTACAAAACCAATAAACATTTAAATTTCAAAGAAATGTTTTGACGCTTCCCGTAGACTAATCATGACTATCACTGATAAAACATGAATTATAATCCTTATTGTGAGCCATGTTGTCACATATGGGGCAGTGTTATAGTTGAGATCAGCTCATTTGAGCCTGATGAGGGTTGAGTCTGAGTCAAGATATGGTCTTGGACACGCACTTGAGACTGGTCCGGTCTTGAGTATTACAACACTGATGTGGAATTAATTGTCACATTGTGAAGCTTTTTAGTCTAATTTTTAACAGCGCAAACTTTAGGGCTGCGTGACTTTGGGCAGCGTTGTTGTTTTTTGTTTATTTCTGATTAAATATTGTGATTTTGGATTTAAAATGCGATTTCAGAAAAGCTTTGAGTTTGCTGTGCTTGTAGGTGTGCACAATTTGTGAATATTGCTGTATATTAAAGTGCACAATCATGATGAAGAAGGTTTCTAAAGTCTTTAATTCAACACACAGAAAATCCAACAAACAAGGTAACAAACATGACATTATCATAGACAAGACTGGACAAACTAGAACTGAAAACACAGGAACTTAAATACACCAACCAAACAAGGATAATTAACTAGACACACCTGAACAGAATAATACAATCAACACAACAAAGGGAAATGGTGCAAAAAGGAAAACAAAGTCCATGTGGTTGTGACAATATCAAAATGACTATAAATAATAATAATAATAATAATAACAACAATAATACTGAATACATTTTAGCTATAAATTAAATATTAATCAAATAATAAAAATAAACATTAAATAATATTATTATTTGTTTATTTTATTTATTATCGGTATAACTACTTGACAATAGTCTTTTTTTTGTGCTTGCTTATTCCCATTATTTTTAAATGTTAAACTAAGATTACCTTTGCTGTCATGTAAAATCTTTAAAACTTTTAATTTTTAAAAACAGTAAAAATAAATAAACAAATAAACAAACAGATAGATAGATAGATAGATAGATAGATAGATAGATAGATAGATAGATAGATAAAGATTTAAAT
>NW_015554147.1:3038627-3055032 GCF_001515605.1 Sinocyclocheilus anshuiensis
ATATTTAACCCAGCATTTTTTAGAGTGTAGACGGATGTGTTTAACCATTGTGCTTGCGTCTTTTGCAGCGTCTCTCCCATGATACAGTGTTCTAACAACACAGCTCTCAAGTTAAGTTCAACCTTAAAAAAAAAAATACACGTCTTGAGACGGTGCATTGTTTTTTTTTCTCACTATTTCTCTGGCCGTGTCTAGCGTTTTTAATCCAAAAAAGCATTATGTGTTAATGGCTGCTTAAACTTCATCATTCTCAATCATGTTATTCCTGAGAACAGTATGGCAGTGCAATGTTACTTGTTGAATTTACACTATAATATATATTTCAAGTTAATTAATAACTTATAACAGAGCACTGTAGGATATCAGACCGAATCAGACAATCTAAGATTTGGTCAAAACATGGTTGAAACATGAGGAGCCGAATTCCACAGAGGCCCAAGACAACAGGATGTTCATAAATCAGACCCTAGCACTAGCCAGTCTGAAGCAAGCCTAACCTAGAGATTTAAATGCAATCGTTACCTAATCTCAAACTGTTATATACATTTTAATGGTGTGATACTTCACTGAAATTCACTTGTAGCAAAATATTATGCAATTGTAGAAATTACCATTTATTTGTTATTGCCATAAGTTAAAAATAATTATTGACTTATTGTATCTCTAACTTTTCCCTAACAACATAGTTCAACGTCTGAGGTACATTGCATTTTTGGATCCAAATTCTGGTTTGCACTAGCATCAGCAGCAATCGTGTGACAACCAGCCCCAAAACACAAACCTGAAATAAATCCCATCTCATTCCTTCTGGGATCAGCTGTTCGTGTCCCGCAGAATTAGCATTTGATGCTGTGCTGTTGATATCTTTGTTTGAGCGTCTACACATGCTGACGGTGAGCAGGTTTCCCGTTAAAGGTTATTCTATTTGTCAGCTTTGACTCATGCATTCTGGACTCATACTGTCCTGTCCACTGACTCAGCCACACCTCTCCAGCCTCAATGTCGATAAGTCGATAACATCGGGCCGTGGTGCAATTAAGACATTATTAAACTGTTCATCGGCCCCTTCTGAACTCCAGATTCACCCCGCGGCCTCCCAGCGGTCTTTCCTCAATGAAGTCCCCAGTCTGTCTGTGAAACCTTGGCTGTGCTCCATGCATCTGGGTCCCTCTGTAACCCTGCGCTTCTCCTCTCATCAGGCTGTGCCCATCGGGTGTGGAAGTGCCAGGGTAAGCGAATGAGAATCTGACAGCTGTAGAAGAGTAGTCGTGTGGGCAGGCAGACCTCATCTGCCATCACTGAGGGGTGAAAATGTGACCTAATGAACCCTTGAGATTATCTAGAGCACTCAGCCAATTGCTCGCTCCTGAGAAAAGGGCTTTGGGTGCAACCCTATACTCATTACTACTGGTTATGATGATTTTAATTATCTTAAATATCACTGCACTCGCATCTGTGTAAGGAAAATGAACGTTAGGCATGTAATGACATAAGCTGCTATGTTTGGACCGAAAACGACCTCTCTATACAAGTGTAAAGTACTGTTGTTATTTTTATTTTTTTTTTTATTATTTTAGCAATTGTGTTTTTGTCATGTTTACTAGTTGTATATACCATTTATAGTTATTTTTGTAAATCAAGTTAAACTAAATTTAAATCGGAAATGCTGCTTCAGCTACTTGCTAAAATCATATGTTTGAATTAAATTAAATATTTTTTTTATTTATTTCAATTTCCATTTTAGTTTTAGTTAACTATAATAACCTTGCTCTATCCTGCCACAAAACATGTCCTGTTTTCATTATTCAATAACTAGGCAGCCAGTCTTGAATTTTCTTAGGGCTCGTTCACATAGAGCACATTTTTTCCATTCCACTTTTCCACTGTTTTTCTATGTAAACACACACTACACTCTAAAAAATGCTGGGTTAAATATAACCCAGCGCTGCACACACACAAAAAAAACAGTCCAGATGAACCAGTCGTTCATGTTGGCAGATAAAACTGTATACCACTTCAAAAATGGGGATCCTTTTCACCAATTCTGTTCTAAACCACTAATCCAAGTTCTTAAGTTCTTAAATTGAGACAATTTTACACTTTAACATTAAATAAATGTAAACACAATCAGTTTGCAGTTAAGCTTAAAGTATACTTCAGTTTTGTATGCGTATGCTAGCGTATGCCTACAGTCAAATGAGTAGGCTATAGCTTTCAACGTATAAAGTTCAAAGTATCTTTTTTTATTTTATTTTAACATAATTTTTTTTTTTTTTTATTTCAATTCAAAGTTGAGACAAATGTGTTTGTGTTTTTAATAAATAATAAAACAAAGAATTAAAAAATAAATAAATAAATACATTTGTGTAAGTAGTTAGTTATGTATAGGCAGTGCCTTCTCAAAAAAAAAAAAAAACATGTCTGAGAACATATTTGGCAATACAAAAGCAAAACAAATATTATTAAATATTAGTTGAAACAGTGTGCAAATTTCTAATTTGTTCTGACTTGTTCTGAGAAGAGAGAGAGCCTCCTTTGAGCTCATTGCATTTTCACAGTTTTGGTCACGTCTGAATTGAAATGAACATAAATTTTATGAGCGAGCCACTTTTATAAATGCCTTATAGTCCCAACTAAGTGTTAGTTGTGTTCCACATAAGCTGGAAACCGTGCAAACGTCAAATGAAACTGCATTATGAGTTTACAGTGGACTATGAAAAAAACAAAACAAAAAAAAAAAACACTCCGTATCTGTGCACATTCTTTCTTATTTACTCATACGCTCACACAAAAACTCTTCCAGCAACCAATATAAACTTCAATCAAGGCACCATGGAGCTGTTGTGTGAATGTCACACTGTGATAAACACATTTACGCTACAATAACTTTTTATTTGTTTTCTTTGCGGCATCTCAGACAAGAGACTTTCAATCATAGTGGTGTTCTGAGAAGGTGATTATGATAAAGGGAGGTAGGATTTCTTCCACATCACAAAGGTGCTAAAAGGAGGGGTAATTTGAGAGTAATTTAGCCTCTGTCTTAGATGTGATGTGTTCAGAAAACTTCCGAAGACCTTGCAGCTCGGATCCAAAACTATGTTGTTATTTATTTCACTCAGAACGTTGATTCTCACTTCAGTGTTGAAGTTGAGAGAATCTAAAGGCCTGTTTTGATCACCTCTGATGTGACAATCCCATCCTGCTGATCTTATTATCAGCATTTTCTTTGTTGTTTGTCATAATCATTGAGCCAAAGCGTTCCTGAAGCGCGTCACTTCTAGACACACACAAATCACGGCGTTCATGAAAGGATTATTCTCTCTGTCTCCCTATTTTACTTATTTTGTAACTTCTGTACTCTAGTTTGTTTTTAAAATCAGCATTGCGATGCTGTGAATTTTGTTGACTATTGATGAATTGCTTGTGATGTTCCTCATCTAAGTCAGTTGGGATAAAATTGCCTGCCAAATGATTAAATGTAAATACTTATGAAACATTTAAAATTCAAGCAATATTAAAGACATCTTTCATAAATATTTCATATTTTTATGATGTCAGCATTGGTATACAGGCTACACTGCAAAAATTATTTTGTAAATAAAACTAAGATTATTGGAGTATGTTTCACAAGAAAACACTATTTCAGTCTTTCTACTTCAAAATTGCACTTGAATTTTTATTGTGGTACTTGCTGTTTCTTTGTAATTAATTTGATAAATTTAAGTTTTACGCAATTTTTTTCATTGTTTGAATTTATTTATTTTATTTTAGGGAGTTGTGCAGTGTTTTTCTGTGTCACAACTATGTCAACTGCATCATAATTTTTTAAAATATTTGTTTTATATATTTTAGACTATTTTAATCATAGAACCTATTATAAGTTATTAATACTATCTTGCCGTAATAAAGTAATTATTAAAAAATATATTTATTTTTAAATATTTGACAGTACACATTATTTTATTTCTGTCTGAAGATGTTACAGATGTCCAACAGTTATAGCTTGGAAACATTTTTAATATAACGGAAGAAGCTGAGGAATAAATAGAGAACACCTTTAAAATGAATGTGTGCATACATTCTTAGTTATTCATTTCTTTAGCCTGTTTTGTCTCTGTAAGAATCAGTGCATGTCAAGCCACACATGATTGAAAATGTAATTAAGTTAAATGTATATTTTTTCCTGCTCTAAAAATGGCTTTTCGCTTACCTTAAAAAAGTATCGATTTAATTTAGTGTTCTAATTTCAGATGTCAAGGACAATGTTTTATTACGTTCTTGAAAATGTCTCGTGAATCAATTTGGCAATAGCAGAATGGGATCAGCTCAATACGGTCCCCTCCAACCTCAGCAAAACAATTATGATCATGATGTTTCATAACATCATAAAGCTTGTCTGTGGATCCAGGACCAGTGGAGGATTATTGCAGAAGGAATTAAAGTTCATGAGAGTTTGCATCGCTCTTTTCCTGCGTGCGTCACCTGTCTAAATTAGACAAACAGAGGCAGGCTATTAACAGTCTAATATTGGAAGCTAATGTTTGATCAATCACACTGTCTATAGTGTGAGTTTAGTCAACATTACCGAAGCAAACAAGAGAAACCCTTAAACTAAAGAAAGGTCATCAGATCGATAATCCATTTAAGATGCTCTGTTGGATTCCGACGACCGACTGCCAGCAATCAAGAGGGAGGGATTTATCTGTGCCCAACATTTAATCCTCAGTCCTGAGGACGCTAGTGACTAAGACTTTCGATTTTCACTGCCCCTTTAAAACCAAGACCCATTGTGGGGAAAAGTGATTTAGAAATCATGTTCGGTTTCATACCATGCTGTTGGCTGTTATAACTGTGAACTGCGTGGCGTTGAGATGGAAGACAACCGTTGCATTTCTAAATGGGCGAAAAACTTCTGAATCTTTTCCAAGTGGTTGACAATGCAGGCACTAAATTACCTCTATTGTGTGCCGTTTTTCCAGGAGGAACACTAATCTAACATTCACATATTACCAAGACAGATGTTTAGCATCCTCAAGCTTTTGCTGAAACAGCTGTGTTTGAATAAATGACAATGAATGAGAGTTTTATGGCTGTTTGTTTCAGCAACACGATCTTAGCGAAACTAAATTGTTAAAGATGGTGCGTGTCTTGTTTTCTTTCCCCTCTTTCAGCTTAATGTGAATAGACTAAACCATGAGTCTCCAAACTGGGTCCTGGAGGGCCTGGAAGTTTCTAGTATGCCTAGTAAGACCTTAATTAGCTGGTTCAGGTGTGTTTAAATAGGGTTGGAGCTAAGCCCTCCAGGACCCAGTTTGGAGACTCCTGACCTAAACCATTTATTATTTGATTTCATTTGGCTCTATAGTGCTATTAAAACATCATACACCATTGGTGTGAGTTTGGGGCTGTACTGTCTTTTTGACCAACCAGTGACAGACAGAGAATTTGGGAAACCTGTTTGAAACAGTCAATACTTTTGCAGTTCCACTTGTGGTGCTAGTTCACTGAAAAAAATAAATAAATACATCACTTCAAACACTGATTTTGTATTGCCTATGGAACTGTGCAGTTCTGTAGTTTTATTATGACTGAACAATGTTTGGTTACCAAACAAAGACACCTTTGGCTGAAACTCAAATGAGTAATACATTGAACTAATTTATTATTAGCCAAAAAGTGATCAAACAAGCAGCAACTTCTCATATTCTGATATGGACATATTCAGGGCCTTGAGGGAAACTGCCTGCAGATAATTCTCCAGTGGTGTGTTATAGGTCTACAGACTTCTGCAGCTAATGTGTGCCTTTTGTCAAATTAAATTTGAAATCCAATTATGAGGAAACATAATTTCCAACAAAGGCGAGGGAGAATGAAACAAAGGCATCCTCTTGTATTTGCTAATTTGGATAACTGAAAGTTTTCACACTTGAGCCCACTTTAAAAGAACCAAACGCAAACCAATTTAAGCAAGCAATCTCTGAACTGAAAAGAAAAAAATAAAGGGCTCAGATCTCGTTTTTATCCATTTTAGTTTAGTAGTTTTAGTTTTAGTAAACATGTAATTTGACTATAAATGAAATTTTAGAAAAGTAAATAAATTAAACTTAACATTGTGAGTCTGTGTGGCTCCTTTTGAAATCATTTTTCATATCCAGTGGTTTTCCAATTACTGTATTTTGCCTTTGCAGGCAATTGCATTAGATTTAGCAGGCAAGTGATTTTTTTTTTTTGTTAAAGCCCTGTGCTGGCAAGTTCTAAATGTGGTTTCAGTGATCCTGTCACAATGCATCTTGGGTGCATTTACAACTGGCTTTTAATGTAG
Organism: Sinocyclocheilus anshuiensis; assembly: GCF_001515605.1. Classification (NCBI taxonomy): domain Eukaryota; kingdom Metazoa; phylum Chordata; class Actinopteri; order Cypriniformes; family Cyprinidae; genus Sinocyclocheilus; species Sinocyclocheilus anshuiensis. The sequence goes on from NW_015554147.1 coordinate 3,044,950, forward strand.
CAATCTGCTATCTGATTGTGAAGTGTAAAGGGATACTCATCCTCTTGTATTTGCTAATTTGGATAACTGAAAGTTTTCACACTAGAGCCCACTTTAAAAGAACCAAACTCAAACCAATTTAAGCAAGCAATCTCTGAACTGAAAAAAAAATAAAGGGCTCAGATCTCGTTTTTATCCATTTTAGTTTAGTAGTTTTAGTTTTAGTAAACATGTAATTTGACTATAAATGAAATTTTAGAAAAGTCAATAAATTAAACTTAACATTGTGAGTCTGTGTGGCTCCTTTTGAAATCATTTTTCATATCCAGTGGTTTTCCAATTACTGTATTTTGCCTTTGCAGGCAATTGCATTAGATTTAGCAGGCAAGTGATTTTTTTTTTTTGTTAAAGCCCTGTGCTGGCAAGTTCTAAATGTGGTTTCAGTGATCCTGTCACAATGCATCTTGGGTGCATTTACAACTGGCTTTTAATGTAGCAATCTGCTATCTGATTGTGAAGTGTAAAGGGATACTGCATGTTTATATATTGTTTTTTCCAAACACAAGATCAGCAAATAAATTGAATACATCTCTAAAAAAAATAAAATAATAAAATAACAGATATGTGGGTTACATTTGTACTAGGAAACCAATATCTGAGATTAAGATCTCCTGGTGTATCCAAAAATTACTTATTTTTTAGTGCTTGGTACAATTTACATCATCTCTACACTGCAAAGTAAGGTATACCGGCTTATTGCACTTTCAGGTGTCATAGAAATGCAAACAGGCAGAGGTATTTGTAAATGTATTACATGCAAATTCTGATTAAATCAGTAACTGTAATCTGATTACAAACATTTCAGATCATTCATAGCCATTAATTGTAACACTGACTTGTGATAAAACTTAAACATTAAATCTCCATCCCCAAAGTCTTAACAGTTCAAATAATTGTTTTCTTGAATAAATAAATGACTCTAAATCAAAACCATTTCATATAAAAGCATTACGATCTACTTTAAGTACTTTTTTCATCTGAATTATGCTAATGCACCTTCTTCTGAAATAATTTTAAACCCATAACCGCTGGTTGCAGTACTCAGCCAAGCCTGTATCATCCATCACCCCAGTCAACAGGATCAGCAGAGAGTAAAACTACAGCAGATTAATTTGTCCATCTGTCCAAATAACCAGGCTACGCAACGGAATCGCCAAAATCAGAATGTTAATATTGACAGTGATGCAGAGAGATTGAGGAAGCATTGCAATGCACAAACCATTTAAAAGAATAGTTAATTCAAAAAATGAAAATTTGCTGAAAATGTACTCACTCTGAAGTCATTCAAGATATAGATGATTTTATTTCTTCATGGGAACCGACTTGGAGAAGCATTGGCATTCCATCACTTGCTCAGCAATGGATCCTCTGCAGTGAATGGGTGCCGTCAGAATGAGAGCCCAAACAACTGATAAAAACATCACAATATCCTACAAGTAATCCTCACCACTCCAGTCCATCAGTTAACATCTTGAGAAGTGAAAAGCATCATGTGTGTAAGAAGCAAATCATTGTTCATTGTTGTTTCTTGTCTATTCATCCAAGTCCTCTATTCAAAATATTGTTTTCTCCAGTGAAAAAAGTTGTCTGGTTTGAATCAAAAGAGAAATATACACAGATCAAACACTAGCTGTTTACAAGTGAAAACAGTCCAAAACTGTTCTAAATTTGTATGTGAGAGGAGAACAGGGGATGAACTTTGTCACTATTACTATATATTGCAAATATAATTATTAAAAAAAAAAAAAAAACGTAATGATGAATTCAGTTCTTACAAACACATAACTTTTTACTTCATAAGGCATTGATGGATGGACTGGAGTGGTGTGGATTACTTGCAGATTTTTGTATAAGCTCTTTGGACTCTCATTCTGACGGCACCCATTCACTGCAGAGGATCCACTGGTGAGCGAGTGATGGAATGCTACATTTCTCCAAATTTGTTCCGATGAAGAAACTCTTGTGACATAATTTTCAGCAATGACATGCACTTAAAATTAATGGGATTGGAAGTTTTACTTGATAAATATAGATTTGCCGTTTAATTTATATAGGTTTTGAGGCACTTTGATACCCTCACACGCACACGCACACGCACACATAAACACGTTGGTTTAAATAAAGACATCAAGCAAAACTCTTTTTGCAATGGTTTTCAATTTTCTTTCAGAAATATACAGAGCCAAAGCATCATAAGATCACGGACCATTACAGGTAAAGTACATATTTTTAATGCTTTTACTGATAGAGAGAGTCACTGCAAGAAAATAGTGGTTAACCTTCTTTCATAACGCCAGTACATTACAGTATAATAACTTCAGAGCTGCTGGATTGATTTTCTCGACCTCAGTGCACACACACCATCTTTGTTACGGCAGTAGCATGTCACTTGAAGACTAACGAGATATTGTCTTGTGGAAACAAATTCTAAATAAAAATCTGATGAAGAAAGTGCTTGGGACAGGAAGAAAAGACACAATTGACACAAACCATTCAGAAAGAGCTGCCCATCATTGTACATAATGATATTTTCCTCTCTATTACGTACTGAACGTTTAACAGAGCACAAATCCTCAATGCAACGTGTTCATTGCGTACAGAAATGATTACACAATATTATGCCTATGCAGCCTCGACTGTAACCATCCTCAAACAAAACTTGCTCTGGGATCGTCATAATGGAGAGGCCTATATAAAACAGTATCATCGAGAGAGGGGAATTCATAACATTTCATCAGCCAGTAGCCTGCCTGGCTGTACTGAAATGTCAGGGGAGAAATGTAAAAGCCATAAATGTGGTCTGCTGTCTGCAGCTGGCAATGACCCTGTCCTATCATCCAGAGTGGTATTTGTTCATCTGTTTGGTTTGATTGTAAGTGCATGACCATCCGGTGCCTGAAGCGGGCAAGACTTGCGGTCCAGTGGGAGAAGGGATTGCAACTCACCAGGGCTGGGCGATAAGAAAAGTACACAGGCTACAAAAGAGTATGGAGAGCTACTCAAACAGAACAACAGCCCTAATCCAATATTTGCTTACAGACGCCATGTTCATTCTAGCACATAGCAGCTTCTTTACATGAATGGTGATCTGTTTTGGGGGATTTTTCAGTATTTTGCCATGTTTTAAGACTTGACTAGTTCATATGGTATAATTTGTTATGTCCATGTAAAATAATAAATATCCATATGGCTGTATACGGAGCCCCTAAAGGGACACGGTGGTGGAAAAAAAAATCGGGGTGGGAGGAAATTTTTTTTGCGTTCTCTCGCAAAGATATTTGCGTTCCCTCGAGAAACTTTTCGTTTCCTCGCAAATTAATGCTAATAACAATTGTAATATTAATGACCTCATTAATAGCATTACTATCAGTAAAGCAGATACTATAATGCAACGTTTCTCCCCCATTTAAACCCGTTAGGCTGTAGAAAACGCTCAAGGGAGGCTAATGGACGAAGACGGAATAGGCTAAAACCAAAATATGGTACACAGTTTATTAATAAAATATAGCATATTATGCACAGGAAAGCAGACAAGCCCAGAATAGCTATAAACAAGCCAAAACCTAATTTAAAGCGTATGGGCTCACGTACCGCCAGTGCCGATCCTAGATTTCTGGGGGCCCTACGCAAAACTGTGTCGGAGGGGACATTAAGGGACAAATATCTGATTTTTTTCCACCACCATGTCCCTTTAGGGGCTCCGTAGCTGTATTAGCAATGTAAAGTAGAAGATAATGCCGTGGCAAGGAATGGTACAGCAGCTGCCCTTGATTTGCATTATGTCTGGAGTTATGGGTAACTATTTTTCACCATTGTCCAGCATTAATTAATTTGAAATGATTAGCATTAAATGCAATTTAAAGCTGAAGTGTGTAATTTCTGTGCAACCAGCGTCACCGGACAGAATTGCAAAAATTATGACTCTTTTCAAACAGATTTCCTCTCTCATCCTCATCTGTTATTATTAGACAAACTAACAGGTAGCCACACCTCCAAACTAATGCCATTGGTTGAGGCATCGTTGCTATGTGTAGCTGGCCAGGATTCTCAAACAAACCGAGAAATGTTTTGTTAGCCACACACTGCTTACAAATGGCTCACTTATAGTCTCTGCTTATTAAACTGCAGTACAGGATAAAGTATGAAGAAATCCACACTTCAGCTCCCATGTTTAAAATGCATAATAGTATGAATTGAGAATTATGTTTTGGCATTTTGCATATTTACAGGGTACCCACAGCTATCTTCAATATTGAGTTATGCTCAGCTTTAAGGTATTTAATCTCACCAGCAAACAGCAATTTCTGGTCAATCTCCCTAAAATGATTTCTCCAGAAATCACAAAATGGTCAAAAGGTGTAGAAACCCTGGATCTAAATTCAGTGCATGTTGTTGTGTGCTGGAAGATTTCTATAGGTCCGTATATTTTCATTTCACCTTGCAGGAAACAGTTATCAATACAGAAAGACAGGCCAAGGTAAGTGTGTTATGGACATTTAATTTGAAACACTTCTCTGCCTATGGCTATAGCATTGGCTATGCTGAGAGTGGAAAAATATCAAATAAAAAGTGATTGTTTGTACAGTATCAGTGGTGTGATTTGCTTTCTGCACTCTATGAATCAAACTGACTAAAGAACAAAGCAAAGTAACTGCAAATTTACACACAGAGAGCATGAGGGATTTATATACAGTGTAGTAAGGACTGCGCTGCATTATCAGCACTGAAACAGGCCTTTTCGTGTTTAAGCCCCACAATGGGCACCAATCCATTTGTAAAATTAGACTCATCCAACAGCACTCATGTATGAAACCCATTGAAATGCCACAAATATAATCATACGTAAAGTGCTTACAGCGCCAACTGACTCAGCAGCGTCACGCCTTGCAGTGTTTCGGGTTGAAGGGAGCGATTGTCAGGTCGGTACAAATCAGAACTCTTCCTCTGGGTCAAAACCAAGATCTTTGCAGTTCAAGTGCGAGATGCCGCAGTTCCCCATGCTTGTTTATATGAGGGATTGCCTCTGGTCATATTTATCTTTATGAGCGAGGAGGAATGGGAGATAACTTGAAGAGGAGATAAAAGAGTGAAGTGTTGGAAGCTTTGATAAGCAAAACACACTGATAGCTTTTACGTCCAATCTGTTTCTCCAATCATAGGTCAGGACTGGAGGGTCAACTAAATGTAGATTCAGAGTGCCATATAACCTAGGAAAACTTTGGCAGTGAAAAAGGTGTCGGTATCACCGGATGCAAGCACAGTTGGTACTCATAATGGGATAAGCCTCAACCTTGTTATAAGGGGTCATTGGCAATTTCATACAATTATGCCACTTAATATAACACCACATTGATAATGGCTCTACTCTTGTCTAGCACTTGAAGCACGCTGCCATAATTTTGACTTTTTTTTTCTTTTTGGCAGTCTGAACATTTATCCCCAGGATAGCAATAACCAAAACGCATAACGAATTGGGAAATAGAGCAGATAATCTAATCAATCAAATGCATCCATTTCTTTTGGCAAAGCAAGTGGGTCAACATCATTGGCACTATAGCTTAAGTGAAAGTCTCTTGCGAAGAGCCCTGGAAGAGTTATGCTTTCAGAACAGCTGGAAATATGGTTTTGTCACTTTAATTGGCCGAATATCTCTTGTTTCCAGCTTTTCATACACCATTGCATTGGCTTTTGAGTAGTTTGTGTCTTTCTGCACATCATACATAGTGTGCAATGCTAGCTCGATTGCGTTAGCTTGATTTCAGTACACTGATTCGAGTCTAAGAGTGATTTTACTTTACAGGTGTCGAATGTAGAAGTGCTTGAGTTATCAGTAGTGCCGCAAGTTGCAATTTCAGTACTGTAAACTAAAACGTTGAAAAAAGGAAAAACAAAACAACATACATTTACATTAAGCATGAACACCCATACTCCATTCAAAAAACATGTACACAAATTGCTCACTTATAACAGTGAGAGTACTCAATGCTGTACAGTCCAATGGCAGCCACATGAACAGTAGACAGATTCAAACCACGTAAACTAAATTTGTGTTCTGCAAGACGTGTAACAAGCCCAGATGATTTATATGAATCAAAAGGAAGATTTGTAAGTATTATAATTCAACTTCACACAGCAGGACACAGGATATAGTACGTCTTCTTGAAATCCAAACATCATTGTTCCCATCATTGGCGCATGATTCACATCAACCCAAAGCAACCGTTATCGGAAATAATAGTATTTCAAAAAAAGAGAAAGACCCGCCTCTCATAACCACATAACCAGACGAGATTACATCATCCTTCTAGTTCCCAGTGCAAGTCCAATGCACTTTTTAAAACCATGTTGTTAAAACACTGAAAATAAAGAATGCTCAGAAAGAAAGAACAACAAAGTACACACATATATCTTCTCTCTGAATGATAAAGTGACAGCTCAGAGCCACATCTCATATTTGTATGTCAGAGAAACCTTTGTCAGAAGGGTCAGAATCCAAGAATTCTGACTGACTTTAGTTGTTAATTCAGTTCATACATTTCTTTCTTTCTTTTTTTTTTGTCCTTTTATATTTTTTCATTTGTTTAGCTAGCTGTGGTAGAGGCATTGAGGAATCTTACATACAGCTTTGACAGTTGTGCTTTAATGTACAGGAGCAACAGAGCATTGTCCTCTAGTGAATGGACCACAGAACTCTCTTCGAAGAGTTCATTTGAGCATTGTTGCTATGCTTTCTTCGAGGAGGTCATTCATTCAGAGCTGTTCCAAAGTTACTGGAACGACAGCTAGGACACTAGATCTGTTCAGGGTCTTGTGTCTTTCTCCATTGGCATGTGACATCACTGTGGCACACTGTTGTTTGGAGGAAGTTTTTGGCCCAGATATTTAGGGCATTCGGAAGGGTCAAGACAAGGTTCTGAAACCGGTAAGGCTTTTCAGAGCTGTAAATAAGATCTGAACAAATGAGGAAATTCACATATATCAAATAAATGTTCAAAGCAAAAGAAGTGGAGGATAAAATGAAACTGGTGTGCTAGATGTGCTTGAACTTGATCCTGATTCGCATCTGTGGGGTTGGGGGGATTCAATCCCCTTTGGCCAATCCTAGTGCTGGATTCCTCTGTCCATCTCCTGCAGTCAGACGTGGGTCTGCATGCGTTTCTGCAGTGGCCGTGTGAGGTCTGAGTTCTGGGACGATGACTGAGAGTAATGGGACGAGGAAGAGGCCGAGGCCGAGGCCTTGCTGTCCTTGTCGAACTGCACGTAGCCATCCTGCTTGCTGTAACTGCTGACGCTGCTGTCGCACTGTGTGTCCAGGAAAGAGCTGGAATCGCTCAACGATCCTCGCTGGAATTCTCGCTCGCAAAGCTCGATGGAACTGCTGCCCATTCCCAGCACAAACCGCTGGCTGTAGTCGTACAGGCGGTTGGGTCCAGCACCCAAGGTAGAGTAGATGTTGGTGAAAGACATTCCTGTGGGAACCCGCTGCTTGCCGGTGGTGGCTGTGGCAGGGTCTCGGCGGAGCTCTGTGGTCTGGTTCCCGGCCAGCGTGGTTGGGGTGCCATGGTGCTCCTTAAAGGTGTTCACACTGTAGTATCCATTAGTGGGGTCCTTTGAGAAACAATGTATTAACAATCAATGCCAATGAGCATATACACTAGTATAATGACAAAAAAAAAATGGTGGTAAAAGGTATTTCACACTGACAGTGAACTGATACCAGAGGGCAGTTGCATAAACTTGCAAGAACTAGTTTGACTACCTAGCAGTCAACCAAATGGTAATCAGTCTTACTTTTCGGATTCAAATTAGACCAATCTACGTTTTTATGTAACTGGTTTTAAAAAGTTATGACCAGTCTTGCAGGATTAAAAATAGATGACTAACTTTTAAGACTAGCTTAAGTTTATGCAACTGGCCACTGAAGCAATTCATTTTAAAGAGTTGCCAATATCTGAATCATTGGTGAGGGGCTCACCATTAGGCAAATAAGCGTCAAAGCAATGCAGTGTCTTCCAGTTGGAGTACATGCAGAGATCTGCTGCCATGCACAGATGCATACAGTTGAATGGGATTGACTACTAGACACCAAATGCACAAAGAGTTGGTAACCTCCTGCAATTCAGTCACTGTCAGTGTGAACGCTCCTTAAGTCTGTTATGATGCATTTCGAAGCTCTTATACTCAAACAAACAGTATCTGAAACTTTTGAAGACTCTACAGTATGTCAGCTGTTGGAAATTCAATCTCAATGGTACTTGTTTTGCTGTCAAACAATCAAAAAGTCTTAATACAATTGCACTCCTACCTATTTAGACAGGACTGGATGACCATGAGGAGGTTAGCTTAATTTGTATTGCAAAGACGTATTTTGTGATTTTATCTAATTACTTCTGTGTTATTCACATGCAATCTTGGCTAAAATTATTGAAAATTATCTTAGATAATTTGCAATAACTCAGCTATGCAATGCAGACTATTCCTTTTCTTTCTGCACTGCCATTACTTCTGTTTCGAAACATTAATAAAGGCAAGAAACATGCAAACATAAAACAAAGGTAAGAGACAAAGTGACAATCCTTAGCAGTAATTTCTAAAATATCATTATAGGCTAATTATGCAGAACCTTGATACACAATGTTGTTGTTAGTCTGCACTTTTCAGCTTTAATTGGACTTCAATATCATGGCTTTTTAAATCCATCACAGAAAGAAATAATCAAAGCGAAGGAACTTGATTCCATGGCTGCTGTCGTTGTCGTGGTGTTATATCAGCACGGTTGCTAAGAAGCAAAACAGGCGCCACAATGTGGACGTGAATGACATTTTGAGCGGATGCGCAGGCCATATCCCGTGGAGGAGAGGCGATAATCACCGTTAGGTGACTTCTCTATGACAATGCGAGAAAGGCGTTGTCAGGCAGGTTTTATCAGGCGACAGGGATTGTGTGCACTACGTATCTGTATGGAGCTGTCCCTGTTCACACTGCACATTTTACACACTCATCTACATGTAGGGAGGGAATCAATCCCGCAGGGAGCAGGTTGAGCGGGCCATGAAACTGACTTCAAGAATACCGTGATTGCACACTGAGATAAATACAAACAAGAGAATAATAGCTATGCAGCTTCTGTCAAGAATTGAAACTGCTTAACTGTGGGATCATATGTTAATCAAACTATAATTACGATAGTTATTCTTTCAGCTTACACTAAAATTAACTAAATTAGTACCTGGACACTTAAACTACTCAATGATCAGTGCAAATATGTAAAGGGTAATTATAATTGCTAATGAGGCTTTAATTCTTGAATAAAAAGGGTTTTGGCTGAACAAAAATGTAAATATACATCTTCTAAGAAATGTCCTGCCATAAACTACAAACACTCGTTTTTGCAGCAAACCATTTTTGGTTCCCCAAAGAACTAGTGAACAAATCTTAAAAGAACAATTTTTTTTTTCTTAGTGTGAAGAATATTTAAAACATCTGAAGAATCTTTTTCCACCATAAAGGACTTTTTGTGTAACAGAAATGTGCCATGGATGTTAAAAGTTCTTTATGGAATCATAGATGCCAATAATAAACCATTTCTTTTTAAGAGTGTAACTGTAATTTAAACAAACTTCTGAAGTCAACTCATTACACTCATATTGTTTTGTGAGGAAATTAGGCTACTCTTTAAGATAAATTAGGTTTCTACTAACTCTAAGTAACTACATGTCAACTAACTCATTATTTGCAACTACAACCCTGTTTGCACCTGGTATTAAGATGCATTTTGGTTGATCGGAACATAGTAGATGAAGGAGACACATTCCCATTTACACCTGGTGTTTTAATCCATCTCTTATGCCCACTTTCAGTCGTACACGTAACCTTTCAAAGTATAGTCCATTTGAGGTGTCCGTTAATACAGGCGGTCTATGCATGCGCTCTAGAAAGCTTCATCTTTGTGTCTGTACTATTTTTCTCCAGACGTTATGACTGTTACAAAGTAGGGCTGCACGATTAATCGAAATTAAATCGCAAAGGCGATAAATCGCGATT
>NW_015554147.1:3055058-3057666 GCF_001515605.1 Sinocyclocheilus anshuiensis
AGTAAATCTCCATCCGAAGGCCAGAGGGCGCTCTCGCGCTGAAACTCCAAATAAACCGAAAATGCCAGAAGAAACCCAGGAAATGCCTATAGCGGTTGCGGAATAAACAGAAGATTTAACTGCTTTCATTAATTCAACGTGACTAATAAACACACGACTACGGCACTATATGGTTTATCTGAGTTCGTCTTATTGTAATTTTTATTATAATAAAGTATATAATAATGCAATCCTAATCAACATAGCCTTTATCACTGCTTAGAATACTATGAAATATGTTGCATGCCTTATTTTATGTAAGAAGCCACCTTATCTCACAGAAGGATTTATTTCAAACACTCGACTGACGTTATGAAGTGAGTTTGGAGTAAAAACATGTTATTGAATGTGGTATTTTCATGTGCTTTCAGATGGAGCAGCATTTACCACACAGAGCCGTAGTTCACTGACAAGCTACGCAAACAGCTTTCATAATCGCAGAATGATTTCTTCGATTTCATAATTGCACGATTAAATCGTCTGCGATTATGACCGCGATTTTGCGTAGCTTGTCAGTGAACTATGGCTCTGTATAGTAAATGCTGCTCCATCTGAAAGCACATGCTGGAGATTTACTTCTAATCAGAGAACCGGCTTTACTGACAAGATACGCATGAAATTTATTTTGCATTCGATTAATCGTGCAGCCCTATTACAAAGTATGTGCAATTACAAAATATTGGATGGTGCACATACAGTATGCACATACTCAATCTGGTGATGGACTTTGAGTCACAATACTTTGGCCTTAAGTTGACATGTACTTATGCCAGTTACTTATAGTATGTCTGTTGGGGACCATCAAAATAAAGTGTTAGCAGATATTACGCAGACAGTGACTAATACTCTAATGAGTGCTAGTTGACATGTAGTTGCAAAGTTACTTAATGTTAGTAGAATGTCTATAGTGAACTCAAAATAAAGTGTTACCAGAAATTATGTGCTAATATGTTAACGACAGCAAAAATATAACACAAATCACTATTAGATTGAATCGATTGGCAGCCCTATAAAAATAACATTGAAGATGTTTTAGTGTGGTGTCATTTAACAACCTCTCTCTTTCTCGCATCACTTCCTTCTAATCCCATTGAGGCATACCTTGATGTGCTGATACTCTTTCTCCTCTTCCTGAAGTACCTCAAGTTGCTTCAGAACGGACTCCTGCTGAAACTCTCCCCGTTCAATCTGTGGCAAACATCAGATCCGTTCACACATTACAATCTGGGTTACTCTCACTTTGTGCGCTTTTTCATGAGATATTCCAAAAGGAAAGCTACTTCAACTGGGGCAATTTCCTGTGAATAATCTTCACGTCATTAGCAAAATGTGCAATACAACACCATCTTTGTGAGGTATTCTCTCACTTTTTGTCTAAAGTCTAAAGTGTGTTTTACATATTAAGTCCAAACAGAACTCTGATTCTGGACCTCGGAGGCTTGTTTGACAATGAGTGAAATTTCCAGAGATCGTGGCAGCATGTGTTTTGACAGAAGTTCACCAAGAGCTCCAGGAGAAAAGGACCACTTGATCACTGGCATCTCTATGGTTACATCTATGCCCATGTCCTCCCAGGAAATGCAGACCGGGGGCTAAATATAGGCATGCAGGCCTGGGGGGTTCTCACACTTATGCTGCATTATTCATGGGTTTGACGTTAGCAGTGGCTAGGGAGCTATGCGCTATTAGTGTTGGGGTGGGGATGATTAGCATTCATTAGCTACAGATGTGACAGGGACTAGCATAATGAGCTAGTTTGTTGATCTGGGGGTGCCGATGGGGTAATGGCGAGCGGGGTGTTTACTGTTTTCTTTCTTCAGAACGTGACTCACCATGAGCTGTTTCATGGCGGAGTGATCCTCGTTTTCTCGGGCTGCGTTGTGATCTTTGTGTACAATTTCCACGCGGATGTCGTTCTTGGCTGATACCACGCCTTTGAGGTCTGAGAGGAAAGTGACAAGAGTTACTCCAGTGTAATTAAATGTAATGCACTTGATGTGAAATATTACGAAAAATGCAATCTACTCCATGCCACTTCACATTGCTTTAATCCATTAAACGAATGCTGCCTTCAAGTCATGTCAAAATTTGCGTATTTATGAGATTAGCACACACATACACGAGTCCCAACTTTTCTGTGGGTAACATATATGTATATGTATATATATATATATACATACGTACATTAGTCATTTAGCAGAATTTAGTCATTTATGCATACATACATAAATACATTCTGGTTACCAGCAGGCTGGCTTCACCAGCAAAACCTCCTTTCCAGCTTTACAACCAGCACATTTTCCTGGTAAATAGCATGTCTCTACCATCTAGACAAACACTAACCATCATAAACTATTCTGAATCAACTTGCTGGTGCAAGCTTGTCTTTTCAGAAGGAAAGAGAGACCCATGTTTGTTTTCACCAGCTTTATGGGCGTTATTACACTTCCAAAGTTATTACTGATTGTTCTGGACCACAGGAGCAGTCTTTCCCATTCAACTGACATTTAGAAATAGCATAGCGATAAAAGCAAAGCCACATGGGTAAACATCGCACAGAGATTACCTA
>NW_015554148.1:0-2638 GCF_001515605.1 Sinocyclocheilus anshuiensis
AATAATCCCGCCCACTCTAAAGCGGTACTGAACTGCAGTGGAAAGGCAAACCGAACCGAGCCGAACCGTGCCGTACTGAGCCGTACCGAGCCGAGTCGTACCCCGCAGTGGAAAAGCGCCATTAGTTATCACTTTTGCCTTATGGCAAGGTGCTCCATCATGCTGGAAAAGGCATTGTTTATCACCAAACCGTTCTTGGACCTTATGGCAAGGTGCTCCATCATGCTGGAAAAGGCATTGCTCATTACCAAACTGTTCTTGGATGGTTGGGAGAAGTTGCTCTCGGAGGATGTTTTTGTACCATTCTTTATTCATGGCTGTGTTCTTAGGCAAAATTGTGAGTGAGCCCACTCCCTTGGCTGAGAAGCAACCCCACACATGAATGGTCTCAAGATGCTTTACTGTTGGCATGACACAGGACTGATCAGGATATTATAGTTTCGATTTTTTTAATTAGTTTTTATTTTAATATTGTTTTCACATTTCCTATAATTTCAGTTTAGTTTTAGTTAGTTTCATTAATGGTTTTGTTAGTTTTAGTTAAGTTTTTATTTTGTGAACACATTTCTATTTAGTTTTTATATATTTTAGTTTCAGTTTTAGTAATTATAGTTTAGCAGAGTTAATGGAACACTTCCAGTGTAGACCAAAGCAAGACATTTAATTTTAGCAAAGTTGAATGTTTACAGTTAACTCTTGTGCAAACCTCTTAATAATGAAAATAAAATAAATCTTTAGAACTGAACAAAAACCAAAAATATGCGACTTATATGCATAAAATGTATTCATTCATATTCATGTTCATATTCATTCATATTAAAGATGTAATCTTGTTAAACATGCCAATAGTTTACAAACAACAAGCTAATCGAGGTTTTCAGAGTTACTAGAAAGCTACAGGCAGTTGAGTTTTTATTCTGCAGTACAACGACCCTCGAGTTACTAGAAAGCTACAGGCAGTTGAGTTTTATGCAGGATAATAACCCTCCAGTGCTGGATTTGAGGAAACCTGTTCTTTGTAATCGTCATTGAAACTCTGTAAACTTTACAGTTAAATTGCATTAAATTGTTGGATCTTTTGTACAGACGAGCCACCGGTGTACACTACTGTATGTCCCTTCTCTCCCTCTATGAACGTACACAATAAGAAGAAACAATCTAAAATGCTTTGAAACTTTATACTACTCAAAAATAAATGCGATATGGTGATTTAAATTATGTTTGCACTTTACTTTGACGAGCAGCTCCAGCACGCACGCACTTCAGATGAGCAACGCAATGCAATCAATCCCATAAAGCCCCTTTTCGACAGGACACGGCAAGCGGTGAAAACACTGCGCGCTAGCCGCTTTGTCTCATTTTGGATGCGTTTTGTACATAGACTGTAAAAAAACATGGACGTAGTGTCCGTGACGTCACTCGTAGGATTCAGAAGAGCATTTTTGAAGCCTAAAGTGGGCGGAGCCGACCGCCGCCATTTTGGCCGCGCGTCACTCCCGGATAATCGAAAATGGGCAAAAAAGGCAGGAAGTGGGTGAAGCTGAGGCGCTAGTTGCTGAAACCACGCCCGTCTATGGTTACAGCAGTGCTGCCGTGCAAAGACAAAACACCATAACTTCGTTTTTGGTCGAAATTAGTTATTGATAATTTTGGGACATATATGACCTCCTTTATCATGTGTATAAGTATCTTGGAGAAAAGCCCAGGAGAAACCAAGGCAGAACACAGTATCATCAGTTACCGCTCTTTGACTTTGTTTAGACCGTTCAAATTAAGTTACGGTGCTCTGCATTTGTTTAGCCGTTCGTCAATATTACTGTGCCAGCCTGGAGTTATACGCTTTGACTTTGTTTTAGAACGCTCAAATTAAGTTACGGTGCTCTGCATCTGTTTAGCCCATAGACTGTGGTTTAGCCGTTCGTCAATATTACTGTGCCAGCCTGGAGTTACGGTATTCTGCCTCTGTTTTTACTGTACATTAAAGTCTGCACTTTTAAATTACGGTGTGACTTGTGTACTTTCATACATCTGTCGGCACTTCTTTAGACAAACAAATTAGATAGATCGCGATCTAACAAACTGCTCCATATAACAAAGCACTGTAAACAAGCAACGACTAGATAACTTGGCAACAATAATTAATCGTAAATAATCTTTAAAGTTTTTTTTTTTCTTTTTATAATGCAGATGCCAGCTCTCAGTCAAGGGCTGCCCACTTCTGCACGTGTGAGGAGACGAATGCCATCACATAAAATCAGTTACTGTACGCAATTAAATCTGTTTCATACCTTTTCTTGTAACTCGATAAAAAAACATTGCAATGAACGTCATCGGAGATGTTTAATTCACAATCATTCTGAGCATTATTCCTGATGCCGTTCACATCAATCCACAAGTCGTTCTTATAGGTTAAGCTATTTTAATTCAGTTTGATATAATCTAAAAGAGAGAGGGGCTCAAAAAACGAAAAACTTCAAATACAAACAACATAAAAAACATGACTTAGTGAATTCCCCAGCTATCAGGTTATTTTACTAAAGCTGATGATGGAGTGGAAGTTGCTGGAACAGCAAGTGAACCGAGCACACGGGGTAGATAAAAACAGTGTCATCGTCCACACAGATTTTAGGTTAGTTCG
>NW_015554149.1:0-1408 GCF_001515605.1 Sinocyclocheilus anshuiensis
TTTGCTTTATTCAACATCAAGAAGATCAGGCCCTTTCTTTCTGAATATTTTGCATGTCTCTCTTAGTTAACACACCCCGATTCAGATAACCAGCTCGTTAGAAGAGAGCTACGTGCATGAACTGTGTTCCTATCGATATGATCCCTACACAGTGTTCATTGCTCCCTACTCCCTGAGCAGGGGAAATCTGTTGAAGTTTACTTCACTTCGGAACATGGACTGGAATTGGGAACCGCTGATGTAGCCTATTGTAGTAATGTTGTTTCTGGTATTCTGGTCTGTGAGCGTAAATGTGCTCAGGGGGCGTGGCTTTGGACGGCAATTGCAGGGAGGGTGGGACGTTCGCTTTCAGTGCTATCAGGATAAAGTTAGCATTTTCCAAGATCTCCTACTGCACCTTTAACTGTATCTTACCCTAACCCTACACCTAAACCTACCCCTCACACAAAACTACAGTTATTTTAGATTTTCAAAACAGTTCATGCTGTAAGACTTATAAGTTATTTTTTTCTCATAGGGACCAAATAAATGTCCCCACAAGGTCAAAATGTACTCATATTACTATACTTGTGGGGACATTTGGACCCCATAACGTAGGGAATACTAGTACACACACCACACAGAGACACACACAACACACACACACACACACACACACACACACACACACACTGAAATGGCAAAATAAAGATAATTTATTACAGTTTCTACCTAATCAACAGAGCTGAGTTCTAACACTTTCAGGGTCTGCATCACGACGAGCCCTGCAGCTATTCAGCAGCAGACAACAGTGCCATTTCCTGACTAAGACATGCATTCCATTTAAACAACTCTTTCTTTTAAATGCATAATAAATTAATTATAAGTACCAATACATGCTGTAAACACTTATTTATCTATTTGTACATCGACTATTACAATATGCCCACCCTGTTACTGTACAAAACAGTAACAGGGTGGACCGTAACAGGAGGGACATTTATGCTAAAGTCAGCCATTGCTATTCATGTGATGAACAACAAGCTAGTACATAGTGATCATTGATGAAGTTTTTTAACATGTTGATTAACCATATTTTAAAATCAGTTTCCTCTATAAATAAGCATAACAGGGTGGAAGTGTTATGCTTTACCACATCAGTGAATCACTCTAAAACACTAAGAAAAGGAGTGAATTAAAGGTGGGGTAAGCGATTTCTGGTAGCCAATGTTGACATTTGAAATCACCAAAACAAACACGCCCCTACCCCAAAAAGGTCTCGCCCCTATTTTGATAGCTCCGCCCCACACATACGTACGCAACTCAGGCAACGATTAGTTCTGTGAAACAAAGCAAAGCCAATGTTGCACCGTTTTAACACCGGACGCGAGTGGCGCAGCGCGACAAAATACTATAGAACTCATTATAA
>NW_015554149.1:1457-10115 GCF_001515605.1 Sinocyclocheilus anshuiensis
TTTGTGAAATGGCTCCATTACGACAGACATCTGCTCAGGGTCCAGTGGGAGAGCCTCTTTTCCTTATAATGGAGGAAGAGGACGAGGAAAAGGCCCTCAACAATCTCCTGGAATTTTGAGTAAACATTTATTTTGAATCTTGTGATTAAAGTATATTTCATTTAAAATGCCCAGAAGTTTCAAACATTATTTTTAACATCACAAACTAAATTACACAAGATTAATGTTTTTAAAATGCTTAATATATCATTATAAAATGCATACATACATAAAGTATGACGTATCGTGTGTAATAAATGTAAATTACCCCTTAAAAACTGTAAGGTGGCGTTACTCTGTTAAGATTAAGAACGTAAGCTCCGCCCCTCACTTCCGGTTCAGATGAAGAGACATGATGATTGACGGTGTGCTTGCAGCACTGACAGCACTGTTCTCTGTTGTTCTGATTGAGGTTTGAGGCTGTGTTCTTGCAAGAGCATCAGTCTGCAGTCAGGGAGGTGGACCCTCACTCCTGCTGACCCTGATCCTGACCCCCACACAGATATTCTGACAGTGCTATTATTAGTAGTATTTTGGGCAGGATTTTGCCTGGAGTCTGGATTTAGCTCAACATCAGTACTCAGTTAGTAATGGTTTGAAAACAGTATCAGGAGAGTCTCAAAAGTCTGAATCGGAGCAGAACGTTTTGAATCCATAAAGTCCTGGCATTAAATGTTACATGCACTGCAAAAAAAAAAAAATTGAACATCTTCCTTAGTATTCTTTTCTTGTTTGTGTCTAATACAAACATCTAAACATCCTTAAATCAAGATACATTTACCTGAGGTAGAAAATGAAGATGTGAAGTCTTGTTTTCTGAGAAATTGAATGAAATTAATTGAGTTAATGTTTAAAACCCTCATCTGTCCCTCCTGAACCTATAACAAAAGTGTCCCTCGTGGGTCAAAATGACCCGAAGACCAAAAATGACACTAATTTTATTTTTGGTCCAGAATGCTTATATTGGACCATTTTTATTTTTAGTTTTCAAATTTTTTATGTAGGTTTTTATTATTTTTTTGGTGATGTTTATCATATTTACCTTTTATTCTGGATATTTTTAAGAAAACATAAGCAAATAAGCAGTTTTTGTACATTATTTCACCAAAAAAAACAACAAAGAAAGAAACAATTTCAGTCCCGTTTCATCAAAATCCAACAGATGGCCTTGCAATTGAGTCACTGAGTGTCTCTGATGCCATCTGGTGGGGAAAAATTACATAAAATTGCATTTTATGGTCACAGCCAGGGCCTATAGAACCCTATGGAGATTTTTAACTGAGCAAAACAAGTGAAACATGATAAATTAGATAATCATAACGCTTCAATTTGGTTGTTTATGGATTAAAATATATATTGAAACATTAGAAAATCCATATTTTGTAAAAAAAAAAAAAAAAAAATCTAACTTCATTATAACCTAAACATATGTATATTCATACAATTTCATAAATATGAAATAAATATATAATATATTTTTAAAAATATAAATATGATATAAACTCATTGGTCTCCCCCACATTACTCAAATCTAACTGTTTTAAGTAAAAAAAAAAAAAAATGGAAAAATGACAGTCATATCCCAGCAGAAACATGAAACACATTATAATGTGTTCTATGAGAGTGTGTGTACCATGTGTGTGTTTGTGCATGTGTGAGTGTGAGTGTGTGCGTGTGTGTATGTGAGTTTTTTCTGCATTGGGGATATTCTGTAGTCTCAGCCCTTCGTTTGGGTATAAATCTTTACTGGATTGTCTCAGATTTTGTATATATAAAACAAAATCAAATGTAATGAAAAATGCAGTTTTCTCGTAAATTCCATTCACTCCTATGCGGGTCAAAATGACCGCGAGATACACTTTTGTTACTTTTTTTATTGCATCCATTTAAACTCCTCGAATCCACTCAAAAAAAAAATGTGTGTATTCCCAGTGCAAGTGTGAACGAAATAAATAAATCTTGGACCGGTATGATCAACACACAATTTTTAGAATTTGTAAAAAAAAAAAGTTTCGGGTCAAAATGACCCGAGGGACGGATGAGGGTTTTTAAACAAGAAAAAATATATATCTGTAAATGGGGTGTGAAGACATATTTTTCCTTTGAATCAAGTAGATTTTTCTGACCCGGTTGGCAGGTATTTTTTTTTTTGTTTTACAGTTTTTCTCGATTGCTAAAACACTATAACCAGGCTTTTGAACTATAATTTCAAAACTATAACGCCATTTTTCAAAAAGCACACCCATTTTGCTGAACTATAAACACTATTCCCCTGCTTTAACACATGAGTCAGATTTGGTGAACTGTTACTGCTGTTCCTGCAACACAAATCCCTACATTTCTCAGTGCTTACACCATGTGGCCATTTAGAAAGCACTAGCATCACTAGCATTTCACTCAAGTCAGCACAGCTTGAGCTCAATTAGCAAACAATTACCCAGCTGGAAACACTAAGAGTCAAAATTGAACACACATCAATCAGATCCTTCAATAAATAGATAAAAGGGCCCGAATCAGTTCACTGAGCTTTGGAACAATGGATCCACATATGTGTGTGTATTTATATATACATAATAAATAAAAACAGTACCCATACATATAGTATGTAAACAAAAACGTTTATTTTGGACGTAATTAATCGCGATTAATCGTTTGACAGCACTAATTATAAGTAACTAAAACCTACAGAAAAATATATTTATTTAAATAGATTTTTAAATCTATATTAGCAAAATGTTTTGACACTTTTTGTACTCTGAAATATATTTAAAAATATATCTGAAAACATAAAAAAATGCATGAGAAAATATAAGTAACTAAAATGTATCTAAAATATATTTATTTTAAAATCTTTATTAGTGATAAATTTTGGCATTTTTGTATTCTGAAATATATTTAAAAATACACCACAAATACATTGTTTGCTTTATGGGTCAGAACTACTATAATTAACTGTATTATGACATCAGAAGCTTGCATATGAGAACTTTTTTTAATTAATAAATTAAGGAAATCTGGGTGAATTCACCTGCCAGCCATCTTTGATTTTCTGGTTGAAGATTCCATACTCATATCGGATCCCATATCCATAAGCAGCCAGACCCAGAGTCGCCATGGAGTCGAGAAAACAAGCTGTGGATCGCGTACACACAGTAAATATTGCTCATTTATATTAATACGGTAAATTATTTGTATAGTGTACGTGTGAGAGAGAGCAAGAGAGAAAGAGAGAGACCTGCTAATCTTCCCAGCCCTCCGTTCCCTAATCCGGCAACTTCTTCCATCTCTTCCAGATCCTCCATATCCAAACCCAGCTAAAAGGAAAAAGAGAGATTTAAAGAAAGCCAGATGCACAGATGGATAGACAAGTGTTTAGTCCTCTCTCACCTGGTAGATAGCCTCATCACAGGCGTTCTGCAGACCCAGATTAATCATGGTGTTCTGGAGCGCCCTACCCATGTAGAACTCCAGTGACAGGTAATATACACGCTGAAGCACACAGAAATATAAACAATTTAAAAATCAAACAGAGCATTCTTGGAGTGTACATTGGGTGCAAATTATGCCAAATTATTTTCCATCACAAAAAAAAATATATAGTGATCTTACTTAAGCCGTGCATAACTAGAAAAAAAAATGTATGAATTTTCATAACTTTTCCAGGACTGGAAATCACAATAAGTTGCCTACTCTAAAATATGATTATTATTATTATTATTTTAATAAATTAAAAATTCTCTTATATATCCAGGTTTGTCATGACAGTTTGAACCCTGGTAATAATCACAAACAACTGGAACAAATACATTATTTGAATCCATAAAACTTACTTGTAATGCATTATATTTCAAAGATTTAACCCTCATCCGTCCCTCCCGAACCTATAACAAAAGTGTCCCTCGTGGGTCAAAATGACCCGAAGGCTAAAAATTACACTAATTTTTTTTTTTGGTCCAGAAATCTTATATTGATCCATTTTTATAGATTTATTTTCTAAATATTTATGTAGGTTTTTCTATTATTTTTTGGTGGTTTTTATTATATTTACCTTTTATTCTAGATATTTTTAAGAAAATATAAGCAAATAAGCAGTTTTTGTACATTATTTCACCAAAAAAAATAAAAATAAAATAAAATAAAGACAATTTCAGTCCTGTTTCATCAAAAACCAACAGATGGCCTTGGAATTGAGTCACTGAGTGTATTTGATACCATCTGGTGGGGAAAAATGACATAAAATTACATTTTATGGTTACAGCCTCTAGAGGGGCCTATAAAACCCTATGGACATTTTTAACTGAGCAAAACAAGTGAAACATGAGAAATTAGATAATCTTAAGGCTTCATTTTGGTTGTTTATGGATTAAAATATATATTGAAACATTACAAAATCCATATTTTGTAAAAAATAAAAATTCTAACTGCATTATAACCTAAACATATGTATATTCATACAATTTCATAAATATGAAATAAATATATAATATATTTTTAAAAATATAAATATGATATAAACTCATTGGTCTCCCCCACATTACTCAAATCTAACTGTTTTAAGTAAAAAAAAAAAAAAATGGAAAAATGACAGTCATATCCCAGCAGAAACATGAAACACATTATAATGTGTTCTATGAGAGTGTGTGTACCATGTGTGTGTTTGTGCATGTGTGAGTGTGAGTGTGTGCGTGTGTGTATGTGAGTTTTTTCTGCATTGGGGATATTCTGTAGTCTCAGCCCTTCGTTTGGGTATAAATCTTTACTGGATTGTCTCAGATTTTGTATATATAAAACAAAATCAAATGTAATGAAAAATGCAGTTTTCTCGTAAATTCCATTAATTCCCATGCGGGTCAAAATGACCCGCGAGGGACACTTTTGTTACTTTTTTTATTGCATCCATTTAAACTCCTCGAATCCACTCAAAAAAAAAATGTGTGTATTCCCAGTGCAAGTGTGAACGAAATAAATAAATCTTGGACCGGTATGATCAACACACAATTTTTAGAATTTGTAAAAAAAAAAAGTTTCGGGTCAAAATGACCCGAGGGACGGATGAGGGTTTTTAAACAAGAAAAAATATATATCTGTAAATGGGGTGTGAAGACATATTTTTCCTTTGAATCAAGTAGATTTTTCTGACCCGGTTGGCAGGTATTTTTTTTTTTGTTTTACAGTTTTTCTCGATTGCTAAAACACTATAACCAGGCTTTTGAACTATACTTTCAAAACTATAACGCCATTTTTTCTAAACCCGATAGAGGAGTTTTTTTCGGCATGGCGGTGGGAAGTGTATGACCGAGAACCTTATATCCGTGCTCACCTCCTCCAGGCCATGGAAGAAGCCTGCCTAGACATATCAGTAGATGCATGCCAGGGGTGGATCAGGCATGCAAGAGGATTTTACCCTCGCTGCCTGGCTAGGGCCAATATAGCCTGTGATGTGAACGAGATTCTCTGGCCTGACCCAGAACAAAGATGGGATGCTGAGGCGGAAGAATTTTGATTTTTTATTTTTTTTTTACAGTTGTGCTGTGTAGTACATGAATGAATAAAAATGTGCCAATGTATACATTGGTTGTGTCTTGTGTTCACGTGAAAAGGTTTTTGAGGGGGAGAACCACAAGCAACATAACTTACCAGTTTTGGATATATTGTTTTGAATTTATTGCACCAGTGTGTGATACTATGTTGTAGTGTGTGTGTTTTTGAAAGCTTGTGTGTGATGTCTGAGGGAAAAGTTTGGTTTTTCAGCAAGAGTGAATGGTTTTGAGTGTAGAGCTTCATTTTGACCTGAAAATAGGATGTTTGGGGAAGTGGGTGAGACGTTATGGATTTGTGTTTACTGTTTTGAGAATACGAGGCATAGTTTCAAGAAATGTGTTTAAGCAATCGAGAAAAACTTAATCATAAAGTCTGAGAAAACAAGACTTCTCTTTTGTTATTTTACTTCTCAAGTAAATGTATCTTGATTTAATAAGAATCTTTAGACATTTGCGCTCTGAAACGAGACAAAAATAATGAGGAAGAGAGAATACTTTTAAAATTATGATGAAGAACATACTTTTTTGCTGTGTGATCAAAAGTAAAGTAATTTTCATATTCTAGTGGTTGGGAGCAGAGACATTGAAGCCTTAATGTTTTTTAAATTCATGAATTAATTTAAAGTAACGAAGAGCACTTTAAAGTAGTATTTTCTAGCTTTGTGTTTCTGATACAGCTCATTGTCTGCTGCAGAACATACTGATGTATTGTGTTCCCTGTATGATGCAGGTTATGTGTTTAAGAGTTGCACAAATGAGCGTCTGAACCCGGAGATCGGTACTGATAGGAGTTTTGTCTGTGGGTTTGCAGTCGGCGTGGCTGATGTTGTAATCTGTGTGAAAGAGTCTGCCTCCAGCGCTGCAGGATCAAACGCTGATGAATCTCATTATGTGCTGATTCTCTCAGAGTCGCTGAAGCTGCTGCTGGATCAGACGGAAGACAAAGCCTCCAGGATGAACAACTGCTGGACAAAACCAACAAAGATCTGGCAGACGCAAAACAAAAAGTGAGTCTCTGCAGGGATACCCTGAATATTCACTACCAGTCAAGTTTGTAATGTCTTTTTTTTAAAGAAGTCTCTTCTGCTCACCAAGCCTGTATTTATTTAATCCAAAGTACAGCAAAAACAGTACAATTGTGAAATATTTTACTATTTAAAATAACTGTTTTCTATGTGAATATCTGTTAAACTGTAATGTATTCCTGTGATCAAAGCTGTATTTTCAGCATCATTACTCCAGTCTTCAGTGTCACATGATCTTCAGAAATCATTCTAATATGCTGATTTACTGCTCAAGAAACATTTCTGATTATTATCAATATCTAAAACAGTTTAGTACATTTTTTCAGCATTCTTTGATGAATAGAAAGATCCAAAAATCAGCATTTATCTGAAATAGAAAGCTTTTGTAACATCATACACTCTACCATTCAAAAGCTTGGAGTCAGTATGTGTATATATATATATATATATATATATATATTAGGGCTGTGAATCTTTGGGTAGACAGCGAATCGATTCGATTTACGATTCATAGGTTTTCGATTCGATCCAAGAATGATTTTTGCAAATTCACAACGATTCAATTCGATTCGATTCACAATTAAATTTGATTCGATTAACGATTTGATTCTGCATTCACAGGATTATTTAAATGCTTCCCCTAAATTCTTTAAATGCTTAGTCAGGGGGCAAATTACATCTTATCTTTTACTTTGAATTTGCTATAAGAATTCAAATACACTGCTGGACAATAATCAATCATTTGTAATCTATACTTTTTTCCTAATGGCAATTTTATGATTGTTTTATATACTACAAACAATTATTTCAATTTTCTGCACAGCATTAGGTAGAAAATATACTTTATAGTTTCTGTACTATAATAAATGATATGTCAATTAGCACTGCATCATTCATAAATAGTATTTATTTATTGTGTTTATTATCTTAAAAGCATTGAATCGCTATAGAAATTGCGATTCATTCGATTCTTAGAGTTTTAAATCGATTGCTGTCTGAAATCGGCGATTCACAATTAAAAAAATCCACGTTTCAAGATCGATGCATATGCATCGTCAGGGTTTGTAATCGATTCATCGAGAAAACGAGTGAATCGTTACACCCCAAATATATATATATATATTGGGGGGGGGGGTTATATAAATGTATACTTTTACTTAATAAGGATGCTTTAAATTGATCAAAAGTGATGATAAAGACAAATGTTATTCTATTTCAGATTTCTATTTCAGATAAATATTGTTCTTCTGAACTTTCTATTCATCAAAGAAACCTGAAAAAAGTACTCGGCTGTTTTCAACATCATAATAATGTTTCTCGAGCAGCAAATCAGAATATTAGAATGATTTCTGAAGGATCATGTGACACTGAAGACTGGAGTAATTATGCTAAAAATTCAGCTTTGATCACAGAAATAAAGTACATTTTAAAATATATTCAAATATAAACCAGTTATTTTAAATAATAAAAATATTGTAATTGCAATTGTACTGTTTTTGCTGTACTTTGTATCAAATAAATGCAGGCTTGGTGAGCAGAAGAGACTTCTTTAAAAAACATAACAAGCGGCGCAGGTGATCTCACACAATCTGCTCTGAGCTCTGAGAGGGAGGCCCAGCAACAGCAGCTGGAGGAGCTGAAGGTAGGAGGTGTGGTGAAGATGTTCTGTGTTCTGGGATCTGTTGTGGCTCACTGTGTGTGTTGTGTGTTGTGTGTGTGTGTGTGTCTCAGATCCAGTGCAGCGAGCTGACAGCCGAGCGTCACCGGCTGCAGGAGCAGCTGAAGTTGATGAGTGAGCAGTAGCAGCGGACCTCCAGCTCTTCCAGCTCTTGTCTGAATAATCGTGTCCTTCTGCTCATTCCAGCAGACAGATTGAAGCTCTGACACTGACGACACTGACGTAGGACACTATAGATTTTCCATTTCCGTCACCATCTTCTAGTCTGCAGTCTTGTTAACCAAACACAATTATAGCTGCACTCAGCGGCTCCTGATAAATTGTGCGCAACAGAAGTGAGAGGAAATGCTTCTGAGTTTCCTGCTCAGGGGAGACA
>NW_015554149.1:10599-20746 GCF_001515605.1 Sinocyclocheilus anshuiensis
TACTACAAACAATTATTTCAATTTTCTGCACAGAATAAGGTAAAAATATATATATATACTTTATAGTTTCTGTAGGCTAGTCATTAATTATTTGTTTGTTTATTGTCTTAACGTTTCAGTTCATTCTGCTTTTTATTTAGCTGCAGATATAGCCTGGCACGTCTATGAGCGCGAGATCACTTCTCTTTCAGTGCGAAAACTTCTTTATCTCATTTTCATAAAATAAAATGCTATAGTATTTAACTTTTCCTCTCCATTGGCGAATGATGATTCTGAGAGAAAACGCGCCCGATGTCTGTTTGCTAAAGCAACGAACGCTAGATCATGCATCTGATTATCAGATAAACCTCGCGCTCTTATTTCAAGGTTGTTGTTAATGCTGTGGTTATTTTAACAGTTTCCTTCGTACATTCGGTTCAACGACATTGTTAAAACACATTTATCATTCAATGGAACTGTGCGTATGCTTCAGACACTTATAAATGCGAATAAATAAATAAATAAATACAATAAATGCGCAGCCTTCGACTGCTCAGGTAATGTCGTCGTCGGTATGACCGAGAGCCATTGAAAAACTACAGAAAAGCAAAACTACTTCACTTTAGCATTACTGGCCACAAGTACTAAGGAGAGATCACACATCAGCTGCTCAAAACATGTGTCAGTGAGACGAACGGAGCGCGAGCGCAATCCTGTGACAGTCACTGCAGGCGGTAAATAGTGCAGCGCGTGAAGGAGAGATGCGAGGCACAAACACTGTTCAAGGTCTCCATTAATTCCTGCTTGTAGTCATTTAATGTGTATACATTTTGAAAGCATTGAATCGCTATAGAAATTGCGATTCATTCGATTCTTAGAGTTTTAAATCGATTGCTGTCTGAAATCGGCGATTCACAATTAAAAAAATCCACGTTTCAAGATCGATGCATATGCATCGTCAGGGTTTGTAATCGATTCATCGAGAAAACGAGTGAATCGTTACACCCCAAATATATATATATATATTGGGGGGGGGGGTTATATAAATGTATACTTTTACTTAATAAGGATGCTTTAAATTGATCAAAAGTGATGATAAAGACAAATGTTATTCTATTTCAGATTTCTATTTCAGATAAATATTGTTCTTCTGAACTTTCTATTCATCAAAGAAACCTGAAAAAAGTACTCGGCTGTTTTCAACATCATAATAATGTTTCTCGAGCAGCAAATCAGAATATTAGAATGATTTCTGAAGGATCATGTGACACTGAAGACTGGAGTAATTATGCTAAAAATTCAGCTTTGATCACAGAAATAAAGTACATTTTAAAATATATTCAAATATAAACCAGTTATTTTAAATAATAAAAATATTGTAATTGCAATTGTACTGTTTTTGCTGTACTTTGTATCAAATAAATGCAGGCTTGGTGAGCAGAAGAGACTTCTTTAAAAAACATAACAAGCGGCGCAGGTGATCTCACACAATCTGCTCTGAGAGGAGATCTGGAGGCCCAGCAACAGCAGCTGGAGGAGCTGAAGGTAGGAGGTGTGGTGAAGATGTTCTGGGTGTATGTATCTGTTGTGGCTCACTGTGTGTGTTGTGTGTTGTGTGTGTGTGTGTGTCTCAGATCCAGTGCAGCGAGCTGACAGCCGAGCGTCACCGGCTGCAGGAGCAGCTGAAGTTGATGAGTGAGCAGTAGCAGCGGACCTCCAGCTCTTATCAGCTCAGTCTGAATAATCGTGTCCTTCTGCTCATTCCAGCAGACAGATTGAAGCTCTGACACTGACGTGCTTTCCACAGGACACTATAGATTTTCCATTTCCGTCACCATCTTCTAGTCTGCAGTCTTGTTAACCAAACACAATTATAGCTGCACTCAGCGGCTCCTGATAAATTGTGCGCAACAGAAGTGAGAGGAAATGCTTCTGAGTTTCCTGCTCAGGGGAAACACATCACACATAATTGTATTCATTAGAGCGGCTCATACAGCTTCTGTGGTTCATGCGTTGTTGTTATTTTTTCAAATTGTCTCTCTTGTGTTGGTTTTGATTGCAGGCTGATCTTGCAGTGACACTGTCTGAGTTTGAGAGTTGTAAATTGCGAGTCCACAATGTGCTCAAGCAGCAGAAACACAAGAGCTCAGCCCAGAGCGATGGCGACGGCGACGCTTTCAGGCAGGAGAAATTTTTGCTTAGGGGATATAGTATATATAAATATAGTCTTAAGCCTTATTCAGACGGGACTAGTTTTCTAAACTACGTTTGAATTTTGATTCTTTATCACCTGACGTAACCGTTTTTATTTCAGTAATTACTGTGTGTTTTATCAGAATTCAGTAGAAGGAAAGGTTACACTTTATTTTAAGTTGTCCTTGTTACAGTGTAATTATACCTTTTAAGTACTGAGTAATATTAATTAACTACATGTATTTCCTCTATGGTTGGGGTTAGAATTAGGGTTTGGTTTAGGGTTACTTGCATGTAATTATGCATCATTTATTGTTATTATAATATTAAGTACATGTAACGTGTAACAAGAACACCTTAAAATAAAGTGTTACCAAAGGAAATTACCAGCCATCAGAAGTTTCATTAGGTCTCAAGGAAATATTAAGCTGGATAACACTGACATAATAATGAACTAATTAACTACTGCCATGTTTCCAGACTTAGTTAAACACATACAAAGAGAAAAGTAGAGGACCTAACACTGAGCCCTGTTGCACACCATACTTAACTCGACTGATATGACATTTCTTAGTTTAAATACAGCGAGAATGGATGGATAAGTGCATAATTAATGCAGTCTCTTTACTATGATGGGTCCTCAATCCTGTTTATCACAAATACCATAGTTCAGTGAGTATGAACTACAACGAAGACAGCATATCAATTTACGATGGTGATTAAACTGATTGCAACCAACCATGCCTTCAACGATTTAATCTTTATTTGTAGTGAACAATCTTAACTGCAAACCAAAGGGTATGTGTTTGTTTTGCGAACATGAAGAACACACAAGCTCTAGTGCGCACTCTGTGTAACTAAATAAAGATATAACACAAAGGCAGATTTCTACAGCAGCGCTCTTCATTCATCTCATTTACAAAACGCTGATTTTGTATTCCTCAATAGTCTTCTGTAACCTGCAGTAGTAGTCTGTAACAACTCTCCCACTTTAAATCTCCATGTTAAGTCTAATAAATGTGTGTAGAAAAAGGCAGTTTCTTGTTAGTAAATGTTAAATTCAAATACACGTATTTTGCCAAATATTACATAACGTTAATGTTTCCCTGTGAATGTTTATGTTGTAATTACTGTGTTTTGTCACGTTTTCTCCCATGATTCCACCCATCAAATCTAGCCCTTCAGCAGAGCTGATATCAAACACGCCCCTTTAACTCAAACCGCTCCTGATAAGAGTGAAATCTGTGAAAGTGTGAGGTTGTAGCTCGCTCTGGATGAGAGTGCAAGCGTCTGTGCTGGCGTGTGTCGTTGATGATGTTTATCTGTCATAAACGTTATCAACACTGTCAAAAACAGTAGCATTTAACACTAGTAAACACTGTAGAACAAGTAGGTTACAGAATGAAATGAAATATGCAAAAACTAGCCATGAAGAAGTCTATGTATGCCATGTCATTCAGTATAGTTAAATTTTCACAAATCATGCTATAAACTTTCATAAGATTACTAGACAAAGTTATTGTAGTTATGTATTGTTGCAATAAACAACTGATAAAATTATCCACCCTTAAATATAGTAAAGTATTAACAAATTTTGATGCAATAAATAGGGTATGATTTAAAAATAATCATCCCTCCAAAAGAGAGAAAACATCTTTCACAAACATCTACATGTCTGTCTCCTTTAAAGTGTTTATAGTGTATACAATGAGTTGTATTTGTAGGGGTTATTATAACACAATTCTTTAACACCAACTTTAACAACCACTCACAGTTCTGGCCCGGAACAACCTTTTCTACAGTGGAAATGCACGGAACGGTTCGAGAATGGAGACAGATTGAGACTGTTGTCTCTGTTCGCTGTGATCGCGCTCGCGCTTCAGACGTGTGCGCTGCACGCAAACAAGGTGCAAGTTCTTTCCGTTCCTGCACTTAAATAGTTTTAAATCACATTAAAATGCGAACGCAGGAATCATTAAGCAGAATCGAAATGCACGCGTCTTATCCATAGACTGTAAAAGAAAAAACATGGACGTAGTGTCCGTGACGTCACTCGTAGGTTTCAGAAGAGCATTTTTGAAGCCTAAAGTGGGCGGAGCCGACCGCCGCCATCTTGGATAATCGAAAATGGGAAAAAAGGCGAGACATGGGTGAAGCTGAGGTGCCTGGTTGCTGAAACCACGCCCGTCTATCCGCTTGTTAAGTCTGACATCACGTGTCACAGCTTCCGTGTCCAAACGCTCTATCAGATCCCACGAGAAAACAACAAAAGGTGCTAACATACACTCACAATGTGATATAATACTACCAAAAAAAAGTATAATCCTAACCTTTAACTCCATACCGAAATCCCAGATAGCCAGACAATGAAAATATAAATATAAATAAATAAATATAAAAATTATTTGTGTTTGGGACGCTGTGAGCATGGAGACTGTAGTGTACACCGTAAGTTTGAAAACGTTTAGCTTAAATGTTTAATATGAATAAACAGTGCTCATAAACGGCTGCTGAGGTAGTATTCTCAAGTGAAGCGAGTTGAGGCTTGCACCCGGAAACAGCGCTTCTTACATCACCACTAAACAAGCGGATAGTGACAGCAGTGCTGCCATGCAAAGACAAAACACCATAACTTAGTTTTTGGTTGAAATTAGTTATTGATCATTTTGGGACATATATGACCTCCTTTATCATGCGACATATATGACCTTGGTTGCCCAGGAGAAACCAAGGCAGAACACAGTATCATCAGTTACCACTCTTTGACTTTGTTTAGACCATTCAAATTAAGTTACGGTGCTCTGCATTTGTTTAGCCGTTCGTCAATATTACTGTGCCAGCCTGGAGTTATACGGTATTCTGCCTTTGTTTTACTGTACATTAAAGTCTGCCGCATTTAAATTACGGTGTAACTTGTGTACTTTCATATATGATCGGCACTTCTTTAGACAAACAAATTAGATAGATCGCGATCTAACAAACTGCTCCATATAACAAAGCACTGTAAACAAGAAACGACTTGGCAACAATAATTCATGGTAAATAATCTTTAAAGTTTTTTTTATTATTTTTTTTTTTATAATGCAGATGTCAGCTGTCAGTCTAGGGCTGCCCACTTCTATGCCCACTTCTATGGATAAGACGCGTGCATTTAGATTCTGCTTGACAATTCCTGCGTTCGCATTTTAATGTGATTTAAAACTATTTAAGTGCAGCAACGGAAACTTTTTGCACGTGTGAGGAGTCGAATGCCATGACAGCGTATCACATAAAATCAGTAACTATTCGCAATTAAATCCGTTTCCTACCTTTTCTTGTAACTTGATCAAAAAAAATTGCAATGAACGTCATCGGAGATGTTTAATTCACAATCATTCTGAGCATTATTCCAGCTGGCGTTCACATCAATCCACAAGTCGTTCTAAGGTTAAGCTATTTTCATTCAGTTCGATGTAAAAACAATAGGCTAAGTATGTCTTGCATCCTTTAATGTTAGCGAACATTGCAAATAAATAGGCTGCAAAATGGTATCCACTCACGTTTAACTTTTTGTCTGGTTGTTACAGTCAGAAAAAAAATTCAATTACATTACTATATGTTATAGCCTAGCCAATGATCACTAGATTTTATACAGATGTTACTATAATGATTCTGTAAATGGTGATCAGCACCCAAATATTGTATATAATGTGGAAGTTACTGCCTTTTGCCTTGGCGTGACATCTCACTTTTTGCAAAGGCAGAGTACCTACAATAACTTCAAAAAAGTGGTAAAAATCAATTGCCAGATTTCCAGTGTCCTACCCATAATTAATTTTTCTGGACAAATAAAAATCTTTAAAGCCATTTTTCTAAGTTTCACAGTTTAGCGAGTTTTACACTCTGGAGCAGAGCGGCAGTCCACCTGTCACTCAAGTGGCCACGCCCTTAATTATGCAGAACTTAAAGGCTTAATATCATTTAAACAGATGAGTTATAAAAAAAAAAATCACCCCCCTCACAGTTGTCATGAAGGGCAAAATTACCTATATAGACCAAAACCACTTTTTGTACCAAGCTGTAAAAAATTATTTTTCTACTGTAAAGTTGGGCATTTTAACATGGCAGGTCTATGGGACTGACTCCCTTTTGGAGCCAGCCTCTAGCGGTCAGTCGATGAATTGCAGTTTTAGTCACTTCCATGTTGGTTTCAAGCGAGAGACCGGGAGCTTGCTGCTTGGTCTTAGCGAATACCTGGTTCTTGGAAATTTGGAACCGCACGCAGTCGTACACATTCTCCAAACACTGCCAAGCTGCAGGATGGCCAGACAGAGAAATTAAACAATATGATATGATATGATATGATATGATATGATATGATATATATATTTATTGAGCAAATAATAACACTGGTTTTATTAGTTACACACTTTCCATCTACATGACTATGAAAGATGTCACTACTGGTATTAATCAACATGCTGGACTGATATTTTTCTGATATTACATAGATTTATTTATTTTTTTTATATTGCTTAGGCTGAAATTTATCTTTTCAAAATTTATTTTCAAAACCCTAACCCTAACTCTAGAAATATTGAATTTGTGGCATTCTTCGTTGTATTTCTAATAAGCCTCTCTAGTTGAAACATCAGCATTGACATTAACAAATGCCAAATGAACTGTCTGACAAGCAGCGTTTTACCACTGTTTTACTCAACACCTGCTCCTCTGATGTTCCTCTTCCACAGGCTCCATGTCATTCTCACAGACGTACACTTTTTACAGACCTCGCATGAGCTTTGAGTTTAAGAGAAGGTGTATGTGTCTCTACAAGTCAACATCAGTTATAGACTGTGGTATATACTGGTCTACAAACCTTTCTGTGCATGTCTGTCTGACAAAACATTTCATGCAATTCCTTCACTTTGCCTTAAAATTATTGAAAACGTTTATACGAGAATCTCCACTCTTGTTTTGATTTTGAGTTACTTTATTCATTACTTTTAATTGATTAAAATTTCACTCAGGATCCATATTTTCACTAAGTGATGTTTTATTAACAAATTTCGGGAGGAGTACGCGCAGATAATCAACACTGCCAATTCACTATCAGTAATTACATCATCTATCCAACCACCACGAGAGAGAACCACTATAAATAATCATAGCAGCCTTATCTTCATTCTCTCTGGTCTTTCAGCATTGGCACATCCAATTGCCGCAA
This sequence comes from Sinocyclocheilus anshuiensis, assembly GCF_001515605.1. Classification (NCBI taxonomy): domain Eukaryota; kingdom Metazoa; phylum Chordata; class Actinopteri; order Cypriniformes; family Cyprinidae; genus Sinocyclocheilus; species Sinocyclocheilus anshuiensis. The sequence continues at coordinate 17,978 of NW_015554149.1, forward strand.
ATATGTCAGAGATGACAACTCCTTCTCCAGTCACCGTCCAGAGCACCAGTGCTCCGCAGGACACCTCAACCGAGCCCACGGCTGCACAACGGGGCCGCCGGCCTTCCCTCGCCGCTGCCACTGCTCATACCTCTAGATGCCGAGGCACGCCATCACCTTCGCCTTCCAGGCGTCAGCCACCTTCCCCCGCGTTCTACTACGCTTCAGCCCTCTCCTCCGTCCCCGCCGCGGAGAAATGGACCGTGACAGGCCTATGTCAGGTGCTCATCAGCGCCGGCGTCTACTTCCCACGACAGTCGAACAAGGCGGAACTCCACGCCCTCTATGCTTCTCTCCAGCCAGGGGTGCCGCCTTCAGACTCCACTCCTCCATCCAAAGCCGCGGATAAAGCGAGCCAGGTCTCAGGCCGCGGCAGAAGGCCTTCGGCAATGCCGCAGCCGCCAGCCGCCAGCCCCTGACCCCCTCCACGATCAGCCGAGCTTCAGCCCATCCACAGTCTTTTCCTTACCCCACTCCCAACCCCCTCCCCTACCCGTGGCCTGCAGCCCCACCGTCCAACTCTAGCGCGAGGCTGCCTCCGCTAATGGTGCAGGCCCGGACGCCCGCCATTTCCCCTCTCTTCCCCCCTTTTTGTTCAGCATTCGCTCCCGGTGCCGACCCAAGCGTGAGGATGCCTCCGCAAGTGGTTCCGGGGGCTACTTTTCCTCCTCCCCTCTCGCATGCTTGCTCTTCCTTTTCTCTATCTTCTGCCATGCCCCTACCGATCCCTCCGAACACTCTCGCCTTGGAACCACCCCCCGTAGCCAGCAGCATCAGGACACAAATTTTGTCAGGTGCGGACGTAAACCTTTTTCCCTTTTGTTGCCAATTTCACCTTCGTCTGCAGGTCGCCATGTGGCAAATTCTCTGTCACCCTAAATAACGCAGCACACAATGCATCACGTATATCTTATCATTTGCCGAATTCACGATCGCTTTCACCCGTTACACAGAAGTCATTTGCGTAGTTTTTCCACACAGGAGACGCGAGCTTAGCGACTATCGCGAGCTCACATGATCATACGGAGACTCTCACTTTTACACTTAACAAATTAGTTTCTGCTAAATGCACCATCCGAGAGGCCCAATGGAACCAGTATCCTTACTGGGGGGCTTTGGACACTGACCTAAATAATAGAGTATTTTTAGTCTGCCGTAACATCTCATGCGCGGTCTGCCAATCCATGGCCCATTCCACCATAGTTTGCCCTTTCATCAACCCGTCCATCCCTCCTTGCCCCAAACCATCCCAGCCCAAGTCCACCAGCTATGTCCCGCGCCACCCAAACACCCCAACCAACCCATTACCCCCCACTTCCACCTATCGCCACCCCTCCTCTTCCTCCAACAGCCAGGTCTGCGGCAGCTTTAATGCTGGCAGATGCACAAGGCAACGCTGCCGGTTTATGCACATGTGCAATTTTTGTGGCGGCACCCACGCCTGCTTCATATGCCCCGTGCAAAAAGCTGCAAATAAAAATTCTAAACAATACTTATCGATTCCTGTAAATGTTTCTCGTTTGTCTTCCAAATTGTTTCATCACCCTGACTCTCATTTTACTGATTATGTACTGTCTGGTCTCTCACACGGCTTTAACCCAGGTGTCAAAGATCTCCCTTCCCAAAGCCTTATCTGCCCCAATCTCCAGTCCTCTCTCGCCGAACCCGAAACAGTCGATCTTCTAATTAAAAAAGAAACCAACGCAAACCTTTATGATCGGCCCCTTTTCCGTTTCTCACTTTAATTTTTTCTGTGTTATCCCCATCGGCGTAGCTACCAGGAAATTCTCAGGTAAAAAACGCCTCATAATCGATCTCTCATCCCCGCATAATTCCCCGTTCCCAAGTGTTTACAGCCTCATTCCGCTCGAAGAATTTTCTCTCCACTATCATGACATTGACCAAGCCATTACCCTGATCAAAGACATGGGTCACGGCGCTTGGCTGGCCAAAGTCGACATCACCTCTGCTTTTAAAGTGATGCACTCGTTCACACAGATTTTTGGCATTTATTTGGCATCCGCTGGTATAATAAATTTTACTTTTACGTCCGCATCACTTTCGGCTGCAGAAGCAGCCCTAAAATTTTCGACATGTTGTCAGAGGCAATCTGCTGGATCCTCTCCAACAATTACACAATACCTTACCTGATCCATCTCTTAGACGATTTCTTAATCATCTCGCCTCCCGACTCCATCCCAGCCACACATCTTTCGACAACCCAAAAGGTTTTTGCACAGCTCGGGATTGCTCTCGCCCAAGACAAAACAGCGGGCCCAAGCACCTCCATCGAATTTTTAGGTATCAACTTAGATTCACAAAAATTCCAGGCTTCTCTGCCCAAAGAAAAAATTGGGTGAACAGGATGATTCTGGTTGCTTCCACCCTCTTAGACAACCCAAGCTGTTCCAAACGTGAGCTGCTATCCATTCTCGGCCATTTAAATTTCTCGAAGCGCATTAATCCGCAGGGCCGCCCTTTTATCTCACTTCTCCTCTCTCTTGCGTCCTCCGCCCACGCACTAGAGGATCGAATATCACTAACTGACTCGTGCTGCAACGAGCTCAGCTTATGGATATCCTTTCTTAAACAATAGAACGGCCTATCTTTCTTTTACAACATCTTTATTTCTTCTCCCATCGATATCCAATTATTTACTGACGCTGCCCCCTCCGTCAGTTTCGGAGGATTTTACCAAGGCTGCTGGTTCGCATCTACGTGCCCCCCCCC
>NW_015554149.1:20842-29665 GCF_001515605.1 Sinocyclocheilus anshuiensis
CAGCTTTTAGATTTCCCACAGCCACTAACGTCCTCAGCTCTATTCGAGCTATATCCTTTAGTCATCGTAGCCCTTCTGTGGGGTAAAGAGTGGTCTGCCACCAGCAACATAATTCACTGCGTCAACGAGGCTACCGTGCACTGCATTAACAAAAAAACCCGTTCCCATTCACCCACACTAATGCCTTTGTTAAGATGCCTGATTTGGATCTCGACTTGCGACCAATTCATTATAACTGCAAAGCACATTCCCGGGTCCAAAAACCAAATAGCTGACTCTCTCTTTCGTTTTGCCTTCCAGAAGTTTAGACTGTTGGCACCAGAGGCGGAACCACTCCCAACCCCAGTACCTCCTTATTCAGAGCTGATATTCCAGTAAACCATCCACTGAAACCTCTCCTCAAAGCCTCCCTCAATTCTATCCTACAAGCCGTCTCCCCCAGGACCGGACCCTCCACTCTTATCTAACAGCATGGAAATGCTTTAAAGCAGGGGTGTCCAAACTCGGTCCTGGAGGGCCGATGTCCTGTAGAGTTTTGCTCCAACTTGCCTCAACACACCTGCCTGGAAGTTTCTAGTATGCCTAGTAAGACCTTGATTAGCTGGTTCAGGTGTGTTTGATTAGGGTTGGAGCTAAACTCTGCAGGACACCGGCCCTCCAGGACCGAGTTTGGGCACCCCTGCTTTAAAGCATTTCACTCTGCATACAACCTGCTGTTCCCCGATTTTTTCTTACTCGTCATCACTTCGTTCATCTCTCACCTCAACATCAACAAAAACCTCCAAATCAGCTCCATTAAAGGATATCTAAGTGGAATCCAATTTTTCCACAAACTCATATACGGTTCACCCTCACCTCAAATAGTCAATTCAGACCTCCCTACTCATCAAAGGCATCCAAAGAGCCCAACCCACACGCCCAGACACCAGGCAACCTATAACCTTAGAAATACTGGCTAAATGTATTTCCAAACTCCCATCTGACCCTCTTTTCACAGACAACTCCAACCGCCCCGTCACTCGTTTCTGGTTTCAAAAGCACCTCACGTCTGTTTTTCAGCCATTCATTCCGAATAGGAGCTGCAACCACAGCGGCCCAAAAAGGCTTCTCCCAGCAGCAGATCCAAGTACTCAGTCACTGGTCATCAGAAGACTTCAAGAGCTACATTCAGTCGGACCACTCCCATATCAAGGAAGCCCACCGAACCCTCATCAGATGACCCCTTTAACGCCAGTCCATCCCTCTTCACTGAAACTTCAGACCCACCATAGCCATCCCTTTTAACATCACCAAATCCACCCATAGAGGCTCATCTCCACTTCAACCACCCCAGCAGCACCCCGCTCCCACAGGAGCCTTATCTGTATTTCCCCACTGCCACAGTAGTGTCTGCTCCCACAGGAGCCTTATCTGTATTTCCCCACTGCCACAGCAGTGTCTGCTCACGCAGGAGCCTTTATCTCTCTTTCCCACTGCCGCAGCAGTGTCTGCTCCCGCAGGAGCCTTTAGAAATCAGAATCAGAATCAGAAAGAGCTTTATTGCCAAGTATGTTTGCACATACAAGGAATTTGTTATAGTGTCACAAGCTTCCAGTACACGGAGACAACAACAACACACAGATAATAAAAATGAGATGTGAATAAAATACACATGCATAAATATAAACCACAAAAAAACAAAAGAATAAATTGTATGTATAGGTGTGCTATAGATGGAATAGGAGCAACGGCGTTCTGAATCCGCGCTTCCTGAGCGTCACGAGCACGCCGGCTCACTTCCCCCGTCTGCGCGTCCTGAAGCTCCGCCGACTACAACGTTCAGCAAAACGTCAGAATAAACTAAATCCGGTAGAAGATTGTGTGGCGTGTTCTGCCGAATGTTCAGCAGCTCATCCCTGGTAAAACTGATCGTGTTTGAGAAACAAAAACCAGGAAAAACTAACAAAAACAGTACAGTTTATCCCTCTTTCCCACTGCCGCAGCAGTGTCTGCTCACGCAGGAGCCTTTATCTCTCTTTCCCCACTGCCACAGCAGTGTCTGCTCCCGCAGGAGCCTTATCTGTATTTCCCCACTGCCACAGCAGTGTCTGCTCCCACAGGAGCCTTATCTGTATTTCCCCACTGCCACAGTAGTGTCTGCTCCCACAGGAGCCTTATCTGTATTTCCCCACTGCCACAGCAGTGTCTGCTCCCGCAGGAGCCTTATCTGTATTTCCCCACTGCTGCAGCAGTCTCTGCTCCCGCAAGAGCCTTATCTGTATTTCCCCACTGCCACAGCAGTGTCTGCTCCCGCAGGAGCCTTATCTGTATTTCCCCACTGCCGCAGCAGTGACTGCTCCCACAGGAGCCTTTATCTCTCTTTTCCACTGCCTCAGCAGTGTCTGCTCCCGCAGAAGACTTATCTGTATTTCCCCACTGCCACAGCAGTGTCTGCTCCCGCAGGAGCCTTATCTGTATTTTCCCACTGCCGCAGCAGTGACTGCTCCCGCAGGAGCCTTATCTGTATTTCCCCACAGCCGCAGCAGTGACTCCTCCCGCAGGAGCCTTTATCTCTCTTTTCCACTGGCGCAGCAGTGTCTGCTCCCGCAGGAGCCTTATATGTATTTCCACACTGCCACAGCAGTGTCTGCTCCCGCAGAAGCCTTATCTGTATTTCCCCACTGCCGCAGCAGTGACTGCTCATGCAGGAGCCTTTATCTTTCTTTCCCACTGCCGCAGCAGCGTCTGCTCCCGCAGGAGCCTTATCTGTATTTTCCACTGCTGCAGCAGTACCCTCTGCAAGGTTTGGGGGGATATCAAGCCCCACTCTGGCTGCTGTCCCGCACTAATCGCATCTTTGGGGGGAGGGGGCGCTCTGTGTTCGGCCAAATACCAAGCTCGGAGCCCTTTCCCTGGACAGCATGCCAAATACGCATACTATTCTTCTTGCTTTATTATCTGCAAGGCAAACTCGTGAAAGTATATTTTTAACATACTTTTTACACCACTGGTTATATTTAGCTTTTCCTGTGCTAAAATAAAAAGAAACGTGATCTTTACAATCCAGTTCCTTGAATGAATGAATGTCACTTATTTTGTACATTGTAAACAAGCAGTTTTGACGTTACAAAGGTTTTCCTGGTGATGCTGCAGTGACTGTGATTGTGTTTTCAGTGTGCTGCGTGCCTGAGACGTCCCGTCTCCTCGCCCTTATTTAGAACTGGATTCCCACCATTACACACGCACAGTAAAGCTCATATCTGCAGCTCACAAACCTTTCTCAAATCATGGCTCATTCTCAGTGTATGAGAAATGACAGCAGACTCGGCTGTTGATGGCTGTTGAAGTTTGTCTTGTAGAAGGCTTCTGGTTCTGTTGTTGATGACAGAGAGCTGCAGATATTTTTACCGTGACAAAATTAGATGCCCCAGGCCATAAATTTTCAGGACAGGACAAGAGCAGTATGAATGTGATTCAAACACAATCTGCTCTCTACTACAGACATTTACTGAGAGACAGAGTGCTTGTTAACATTAAAGTAATATTAATGTTTCAGATTCAAAGTAATAACATGTCTATATACTGTTACAGAACACAAACTTTGTCAAAGAATTGCAAGCATATATATATATATATATACTGTATATATACTGTATATATATATATATATATATATATATATATATAAAACGTATCTAAGACATATATATTGTATCTATACGTTTGTATTCTCATTCATGTGCCTCACATGTTAAAAGGTGCGGTGCAAAAGGTGTCTTGAGTGTAGCACAAAACTAATAGTCCACCTGTTTTTTCCTGCTTGATCTCATAACATTTGTTTATGTCTAAACCAAGTAATTTTGGTGTTGTTAATGATGTAAAGTATTAATTTGAGCAATATCCTACAAGCAAAATTGAAAAACTCGCTCATAAAGACAGTAATCTGTCAACCTAAAGAGTTACTGAACAATCCTCACCATCTGATACAGCGTTGAGTTCTGTGCATCTCCAAGATCTACCCAGACACGACACGATATAAACACATTCTAGAAAATTCTGTGCTTCCAACTTTGTGGTGCTGGTGTGTGCTTAGTAAAGAAAGATTGACAGTGGCCCAGAAATATTGATAATGTAGTGTTTTTGTTCAGTGTGAGCTCAGAGCTGAGTTCTGCAGACTCTCGAATCCTTTCATTATAACCAACAGTGTTGATAAAAACCCAAAGACTTTGATATCAGGGATGTTTAAAGAAGTGCAGAACTGAAGTGATTATTATACAAGTGCTCTTTACTCACTGCTTCTATAATCCATTTATAATTTAAATAAAACGTATATTTATCATGCTGTTAAGAAAACCAGCAGCCACATACTGCAGCCACAGTCTGATACTCTGTGCATTGCCAAACACTTTTTGTCAAACACTTGCAAAAGATAAAATAGAGAGAAAAGAAGTAAGCTCAGCATAATGCTTTATTGGTCTGAAAGAGAGATTGAGAATCATAACCAACAATGCATAACTTGCATTGCAATGCAATACTTAGTTACTTAATTAGTATTAGTTAATGCAATATTGTAAGGAATTTATTTTAAAAGTAATGTGTCTACAGCTCCCTACAGAAGATTCTGTTATGTTCTGTTTCATTAGTTTGTATCTCCTTGTTTTCCTGTTTCGTTCCTATCTAATTTGATTTGTTCCCATTCATCATCACAGTTACTATAGTTTTATGTTCACTGTTATCTGAAATCCATTTAGTCTGGATAATCACTTTTTTAAATAAAACATCAAGAGATTTCCCAGCACAGACGGCACAGTTTTGAGAGAATGAGCAGGTTTAATGGCGCTCACAATAACGAGAGAGCAGAAGGACATATTTCACGGAGGTCAAGAGCTTCCATGCCCCAAATTCCCAACTTAGCTCAGCTTGTTTTCATCCACAGAGGCAGCTGCAAGCTTTGGAGATGTGCTGAACTTTATTTATAGAGACAGAGAGCTGTAGAGCAGGAATGCCACAACTCTACTGGTGTTAGGAACCCAGTTTAGTGTCCACTGTTCATGGCAAACTGTGAATCAGAGCGTAGAACCATCATCAAACACAAGCAAATCTCCCTTTTTCTGACCAAAAAGTGGAGTGATGAACCCAGGAAATTGCCAAAGGATGTCTAAACACCAGGTTAACACACATTATGCTAATTCGTTATTGCTATTCTAGTCATTTATGAAGGTTACTGTGCAGTTATTGTGAAAATCAAGCTGAGAGTCTGGGGGAAGAGCAAACACTGGTTTGTGTTAACCAAAATATTTATTATGAAGAATGTCAAGTTTTATAGTTTTATAGTTATAGTTTGTAGTGAGTGAGTGAGTGTGGTGTATTGGACAGGACAGGCTGCTGGTCTGACACATGATGACCGGACTCGGTCTATTCTTGACTCTGAGACGCTTACAGCCACAGCTCGCACACTCGAGGCTGAGCTCACTTCTGTGGTCATCATGGAAGAAGAGAGTCCAGCGAGGAGCATCAATGGACTCCAGGACGCAGAGATTCCCAAACGCAGCGACGTCAAAGTCTACAAGGAGTTCTGTGATTTCTACGTGCGCTTGTGAGTGTGCGGCTCAAACATCGCAAACAGCTCCTCTTGGGTTCATATGAGTATTCACTTACAGTATTTATTATGCTACTAAATGTTTCAAGTTACAAAAATCATAGCCTACTCATATTTGACTGCATAGGACCTGTAAATAAATACTTGAATGCTGCACACTGCATGATTAAGGTGTGATTAATAGCGTCTGCTAAATGTAAATGTCGATAGGTGTCTTAATGTCCATTTTCGATGAATGTCTGGGTCTTACATGGATCAGTAAAGAACAGTAAATGTCTCATGACATGGACCAGCTCTTTAAATAATGTGATCTGGTTCTCTGTTCTTTCAGTGTGATTTAGAGAAACTGATGATGATATGCATCATGTTCCTGTGCTAACTTAGAGCGTCTCGTTCTGTAAGAGCTGTGAACAAGAGAGGGCTGGAGACACTAGTGAAACCTGATGCCAAAGCAATACATGTCCAGTGACATGTTTCTGTTATGTAAAAGGCTCTAATTGATTTACTGTTTAACATTTGCTGAATGCTTCATAGGCTTGCTCATAGTTTGCTAAAAGGTTAAAAGCTAGTTAGTTAAGCTCATAGTTTGCTTAGCTGAAAGCTCATATGCTGTGACCACATGCCCTGCCATAGATCGACCTGCCTTTCTTCCCGGACAATAACTGGGGAAATGGCAGATTCAAGAATCAGATGAGCTTTTGAACCTTATTTTTAATGGACTGTAAGAATGACATGGCTATTTTTCAGTTGAATGTGCCAGGCTTCCAGTGTCATTCACGTCCAGTTATTATAGCTGTATAGAAACAGTATGTTATGCTGCTTGATGTCGCAAACAGGTATTTGTTATTGCATTACATTAACATTGTAATCATAAAAACACCGGTTTGTAGCACAAATAGCCATTCTTCTGGTTATTTACTATAGCAGCTAAAGAATCTGAAGTCCCACACAGTTTTGCTTTGAAAATAATGTGGATATGAGCATTCACAGGTATGGTTTCGCACACTAGTCATTCTGTACTCGCGTTTTTAAAGAAGCAGTCCAAAACTGTGAATCTAAACAAGACAAAACTATTACAGATAAATGCACAACATGCAGTCTTCCAGGCTAGGGTGATCTGTTGAGCTTCATGACGTCTGAGACTAGTTAACACTGACTCTGACCGCTGTGTGAGTCGAGTGTGTGGTTCTCCAGAGAGCAGATCACACATTCCTCTTCCGGCATGCCTGAGCTTTACAAAGAGCAGCCCGCACACACATGCATGCATAGAAGAACAACTGTGATGATATTATCTGTAATGTGGACTCGTAAGAATTCATTTAGTAGCTTTTATTCACAGTGACTCTTACAGAGACATCTACAGTTAAACTAGTTCTTTTTGAGTTCAGAACACGTCAAACTCTGTCAGCATTATCCCACTTACCAGAGAGCGCAATATCGACTCTTTTTTCTCACATCTTTGATCAAGCAAGAAACATGGTTACACTCAAAATGGAAGTAAACAGGACAAGACAGAAAATATTAAAGCATACACTGTTTCAGACGTTCATCCACAGTATTTTATATGTGCTGTCATGAGAACATGTTTCTATTGGCTGCATCTAAAAGGCAAGTCCCTTGTTGTCTTGCTGTCCACGTGTGCGTCTGAAGGAACATCCCAAACTGACTTCTTAGGCAGCTTAACGCTCTCATGATCTCATGCACACGTACAGGATTGTGGGATATCTCAGGCAGTGAAGGATTCATCTACTGTATCTATGCTGCCTCGTGAGGAAGGATCTCAGCAGACAGGATGTGTTGATGCCTTCAAAATAAAGTCTGCGCCAGAAATCAGGCCTTCTTTTCAGTCCAAACATATACAGCAGTGGAACGGCAGAATTTTTACATCACTCCTGTGTTATTTGCGTGGTGTTGTGTAGTTTACATGATATTGTTGACTTTGGCCCTTAAGGATCACTTTAGTTCAGTCTGTGCAGCGCAGCAGAAATGACTTCTGCTTCTGCAGTGGGAATGCTTAATTGAATGGTTTTCAAACGTCAATTGAATGCACTGTTATGAATTCCACCAGTCTAGTGACAATGAAAACATCCAAACAGCATTTGAAATCTGAATAAAATCTAGTAATATGTGACCCTGGACCACAAAACCAGTCTTAAGTCGCTTGGGTATATTTTTAGCAATAGCCAAAAAAATTATCTGTGTATGGGTCAAAATTATCGATTTTTCTTTTATGCCAAAATCATTAGGATATTAAAGGGTTAGTTCACCCAAAAATGAAAATTAGCCCATGAATTACTCACCCTCAAGACATCCTAGGTGTATATGACTTTCTTCTTTCAGACGAATCGAGTCGGAGTTATATTAAAAGTTGTCTTTGATCTTCCAAGCTGTTTCATGGCACTCAGCAGGTGTTGCACTGCTTCAGTCCAAAAGAAGTTAAATAAAGCGCATCCATCCATAATAAAAAGTGCCTCACACAGCTCCGGGGGGTGAACAAAGGCCTCCTGTAGCGAATCGATGCGTTTTTGTAAGAAAAATATCCATATTTAAAACGTAATAATCACTTTAATCTAGCTAGCGCTAACAGTTGTACACGGAAGCAGCTCCGGAAGGATGATGTAAGATGTCGACGTAAAAATAAACGACAATGAGGCTAATTCTACTACATCAACTACAACAATAACTTTCCAGCTATATTTTTAAAACTGCTCATTTTAGGTAGGCCAAACAACACTTCAGAATCAGGCGGTTGAACTGATACAGGCCAACAGTTTGTCCAACAGAAAAACATACCGTATTGGCCCGACTATAAGACGACTCTTATTATAAGACGACCCCCTTGTTCCAGATGTACCTTTTGGAAAAAGGCTTTTTAAAAACCAAATCTTGTTTTTTTCTCAGTAAAATACATTTTGTCTTCAATTATTTTTCCTATTTTAATTTTTGTTTTGAAAGTATGGTAAAAACTGATAAAATGTACCAACAATCACATAAAAAAAATATACACTTTTTGATATACCACTTTTTGATATACCATTAAAAAAAAAAAAACAGATAGTCCATCTGAATTAAGACATTTAGGCTATCCATCTAATAGTAGCCCACCAAAATCTTATTAACAGTAGAAGTTAAATCTTACTGTAGTCTTCAAATCTGGGTACTGTCTTACGTTTTAAAATCACAAAGAGAGTTTGGTCCCATCAGGCTAACGTGACAGTCACGACTCATGCAGCTGTAAGGTTTTC
>NW_015554149.1:29945-39306 GCF_001515605.1 Sinocyclocheilus anshuiensis
ACGCATTACATTATGTATTTCATGGCACACTCGTTTTATGTGTATTTGGCGCCACCTATTGTTGTGGGTGTATTATTGACATGTAAAAGTCTAGACCCTGAATATAAGACGACTGCGTTTTTTCAGATGTATTTCCAACGAAAAACCATTGTCTTATATTCGGGTCAATACGGTACTACATCCACTTTATGTGCTTTACTGTGCAACGAGAATGGCTTGTCTGTACTCCATCAACTGTAATTGTGTATTCACAATTCTTCATTGGTCAGTTACTGTAATTGGACAGTCCGCAAGTTCCTTCTCTCACTCTGTGTTTTGGGTTTGGAAACATGTATGCATGCATGCAGAGGAGCATGAATATTGAAATACCATGCTTATATTGTTGGAGAAAAACAGGCTCTCAGAACAGAGAGGGTTTAAAGGGGTTTTAAACGGGTGGCTGCTGTTATGCAGTTCCTCTCAGAGAATGGACTTGTGTTCCATGGATAATCCATCTTCTCAGCAGGTTTAAACGGAACGTTCAAATGGAATAATTCTTCATGTACGGAGTTATACATATATTTCACCCCTGACTTGGCACATGTGAGCAAACTCAGATTTGTGGTACCTATGGGGAAGTATTTGGATGCTTTCTAAAATGTATACCAATATTTAGTCACATGGGAGATTCATTTTTTATTCAATGAGCAGATGAATCCAACACCCTGATCATATCCTCACAGGCTGTGAAAACGTTAGTGTAGATTCTTCATGAAAACAGACTGAGAATATTCATGCTTGAACAGAGGATGAACTGTTTGACAGTTTGCATCAGCTAGATTTGAGAGATTTAATTATTGGATTTAAACTCCTTGTTTAAGCATTTCGGCATATTTGATGTTTGGCAAGTTTGACACGCCTTTAGTCTTTACAGGAGTTTGTACATTGACTTACCAGTTTATTGAATATGAATGTAATATAACTGGGGGCCCCAGGCCCCACAAAGGCTTAACGCAGCACTGCTTTCAGTTACTGTAGTTTCCTATCTGTCAGTCACTTTGACATTGGGTCGATGTACTGACTCCAAGGGTCGCATGTGAAGAAAATCAGAGGGAAAGAGGTGTGAGTCTTGATGATTTGAACAGAGGTTCTCACCAGCCCTGCGGTAGCGTTCTATAAAGAGTTGCCTGATCTTGCTAGGATAAAGTGTTTAATAGGTAAAATGCTTATGATGGTCAGAATCAGAATGAGCTTTCTTCACCATTGGTTACACCTCTGCTTAAGGTTACAACCATGCAAACACTTCTTCACTTTGATACTAATCTATGTTCTTCATTATACTATTACCACATTGTGACAGAATCATAAGATGAATGTTTGTTTGTCTTCACAGCAACATGACGAATGCGTTAGCCAATGCCATCTGTGAGCGCTGTAAGGCCAGCTTCACACCGACGGAGAAGATCGTGAACTGTAATGGTGAGCTGTACCATGAGCAGTGCTTCGTCTGTGCGCAGTGCTTCCAGCAGTTCCTCGAGGGGCTCTTCTATGAGGTGAGACACGCACCCACTCAGATCTAAACCCAACAGTCCTGCATCGCCTGCTGGAGGGATCTCCAGCCCTGCTCCTGGAGAGCTTCAGTTCCAGCACCTGACTGTCATTATCAATAACCTGAGCATACTGCTTATGCTGGGTACACACCACAAGATAATCGGGCTGATTTCTCCCCTTCCGACAATCCTAGCTAATGTCCCGATTATCTTGGTGGTTCTAAAGATTATCTTATCAGATTTTCCTTTGGTGTTAGGTGTGTTAAGAGGGACTGAATCTGCTCGGAAGAACGTCGGAGGCGCCCCGATCGCGAATCGTAAATATTCAAGATGGGGAACCCCGAGGACACCACACACTATTGGAGCAAAACAGTTAAATCTAGGATTTTTTTGCCCTCATGTTTGTCATCTCTCACATCTTGAAGGTCTTATAAAATTGTAAAAATCTTTTAGTGTGTACCCAGCATTAGCTGCTTCAGGAGTGGTTGTTTGGGGCTGGAGCTGAAATCTGCAGGATGGTGGTAGACCTACCCTGTTGAAAAAAATCAGCATATGCTGGTTTTAAACTGGTTATGAGCTGGTTTAAGCTGGCCATGTGCTGGTCCTAAGCAACCAGCTTCTATACTATTTGAATTAATTTGTTTATTGACTTTTTCACATTCATTCATTCCATTTTACTTCTCTGAGATGGTCCAGCCCAGAAGCCTGAACACTGCATCAGTGTGAGCGAACACTTTATAGCAGCTAGTCACCTAACATGGGACATCAGTTGTCAACAAGTTCATTTGCAGATTTAGAACCATTTTTTGGCCTGTTTATAGTATCATATCAAGGACTGTACCACAATCTACAAGCAGCTAAGTTTGCTTAGTTTGAGCAAACCCTGGATTTTTGATACCACAAAGTTGGATAACATTTTAAAGGTGTTCAATGCCACAACAAATGCTCCATGACTAACCTTTTTAGTGAGATCTGGCCACAATGATTGATTCCTGTCTGACATTATTGGCTGTTTGCTGCTAACATCACAGTCTGTGCTATTGTTTGATGCCATTTCCTTAAGAATGATGTCATTAAGGTACAAGGTTTGTTAGTTATATGGATTTTATGTTTTGATTAAAGAAAGGAGAGAAAGAATGAAGAATGTTCTTAATAAATTACATATTAATAAGTCGTGGTATTAAAATATTGTCTAAAACACAAGACTTTTATGATGGAGACATAAGCTGCTAATCTATGACACATGTATCCTGCACTTGCTTTTGCAGTTTGAGGACAGAAAATACTGTGAGCATGACTTCCAGATGTTGTTTGCTCCATGCTGTCACCAGTGTGGTGAGTAGACAAACCTGATCAAGTGTACACTGATGAATCCTGGAGATGCCCAGTGTGAAAACACTTCACTCATCATTCTATGGTAAAAATATCATTAACAGTGTTTAGGAACCCTCGAGATCACCTAGTCGTCAGTTCAGATAGTGTCCCATTGTATTGAATTTAATGGCTCTTATTCTAAAATGCTAAAATGTGACTGAAACTAACCTGACTGTATACAATGAATTAAAAAAATTCAGCTTTCATTCTTACAATGAACATCCACAACATTAAAACCACCGATGAGTGAAGTGAATAACATTGTTACAATGGCACTTGTCAAGAGGTGGGATAGATTAGGCAGCAAAAGATAAAAAGGTATTTCACAAGTTCACCTGTCCATCCAGTCTTAATAGTTAACAGTAAAAGAACGTGACTTGCTGTCCTGAGCGGAGACTCAAGCTCCAGGTTAGAACCCCCTGTGATGGTACAACATGGAGCAGAATGAGAGAAATAGAGGTGGAGATGGGGAGGTGGAGGGTTCGGGAGAATCGTTGCAGGGACTGCACATACATGACTGCTGCTTATACATGCTCGTGATGATGATTGACAGGACTGAATGATTAGGCTCCTCCTGAACCTACGTTTGGAACTTCATTTCTTTGTCAAGTCAGTAGAGTTCTGGCAGAAGTTTACACTGGTCTGCAGCAATTGCTTATTTAATCCTGAGGACCGTGAGACTGAATTCAGCCATTATTGCAGCATCTGTGATGTGTGTTGCATGTGCTGTGTTTCCAGGCGAGTTCATCATTGGCCGTGTGATAAAGGCCATGAACAGCAGCTGGCACCCTGACTGTTTCTGCTGCGATCTGTGCCAGGCTGTGCTCGCTGACGTCGGCTTCGTGAAGAACGCAGGCAGGTCAGTCCAGCCGCTGCTGTACTTCAGGGCAAATAAGGACTTCGTGTGCTCCTTCCCTGTTGGAAAAAAAAAACAGCATAACACAAAAACCAGTTAAGTATGTTCTGAAGCATGGCAGCTGGTTTGAGCTGGTCATTTGCTGGTTCTAAGTAACTAGTTCCTGCTTAGGACCAGCTCATAACCAGCTTAAACCAGTTCATGACCAACTAATGACCAGCTCAAACCAGCTGCCATGCTTCAAAACATACCTAACCAGCATATGCTGTTTTTTCAGCAAGGTTGTACAACTTTCAACCTCGTTTATAAAATGTTGCGCAGAAACCAACCTAAATTTGATCTTACGATCATCTCTCAAATATGCATACGTGTGATTCATAAAACGAACGTATGCACAGAAAACGCACGTATGCGTCTCTTTCAGATGTGAAATCTATGAATTGCACATGATCTTGAACTTGCGCCCAACTGAATGGTTTCAGCTCTCTGCTTGTAAACGACTCCTAATTAATGTCATTAACATGTAAAAGATCACCAGTCATCATCCAAATTCTTTAATTTAGAACAGCGAGCTGCAAGAATATCTTACATTTCCAAAAACCTGCAGTACTCCAACAAGAAAAAGTGTGTACCTCTGCTCAGACCCTGACGTGACGCTAAGCCCTTTTTTTCACGTCAAAGACCGTTTTTACAAATGTGACCTTGGACCACAAAACCAGTCATAAGGGTCCATTTTTTTTAAATTGAGATTATACATCATCCGAAAGCTGAATAAATAATCTTTCCATTGATGTATGGTTTGTTAGGATAGGATAATATTTGGCTGAGATACAACTATTTGAAAATCTGGAATCTGAGGGTGCAAAAAAATCTAAATATTGAGAAAATCTCCTTTAAAGTTGTCCAAATGAAGTTCTTAGCAATGCATATTACTAATCAAAAATTAAGTTTTGATATATTTACGGTAGGAGATTTACTAAATGTCTTCATGGAACATGATCTTTACTTAATATCCTAATGATTTTTGGTATAAAAGAAAAATCAATAATTTTGACCCATACAATGTGTTTTTGGCTATTGCTACAAATATAGCCCTGTGACTTAAGACTGCTTTTGTGCTCCAAGGTCACAAATATGACCGTTGGCATGGATTTAAGCGTGCGCACACTCTAAGATCAAATCTGAGCGTACGCACACTTTATAAATGAGGCCCATGAAGTTTTCATTGAATGTGACTTGGAAATAAACAAGCTAGTCTATAAACTCCGATTGAGTGAATAGTTTTATGTTGCCAGACACCTGTGCCGTCCGTGTCATAACCGTGAGAAGGCTCACAGTCTGGGGAAGTACATCTGCCAGAAATGCCAAGCCATCGTTGATGACATCCCGCTGATTTTCAAGAATGACCCGTACCATCCTGACCACTTCAGCTGCAGTAACTGCGGGTGAGTAACATAGAGTGCCGGGATGGACGAGAGACTCTCAGAATGTCCAAGCAGGAGTTCACAGCGTTTATCCGTCTTATTACTCAAATCTATTGACGTGACTGTTTTGACATTATTCCCAATGCTTTTCAGCTCAGGAGTGGGCCTGTAAAGAAATAGATAGTAGTAATATGTACCTTTAAGGTAGTACTTTGACTGGTTCAGGGGTGGATAAGGTACAAAGAAGTCCCACATGTTTTCTGACAGTGAGATAGGAATAAGATGTTGAACCCATGGCACGTCTCTGAAGCTCAGGACTGAGTGATTCTGCTTTCAGTAAGGAGCTGACGGCTGAAGCCAGGGAGCTGAGGGGTGAGCTGTACTGTCTGCCGTGTCACGATAAGCTGGGCGTGCCGATCTGTGGCGCCTGCAGGAGACCCGTCGAGGGCCGCGTGGTCAACGCCATGGGCAAACAGTGGCACGTGGAGGTAATTCACCCAAAACACGTGCCGTTCTGTGTCCATCATAGTGGGAGTGTGATGACTGATCCTCTGAATGCTCTAATGAGGCGTTGACCTCATCCTCTGAGCCAATCCGGTGTGGGATCTTGACATTTATTATCATCTATCGTCTTCGTGTTTGCAGCATTTCGTGTGTGCTAAATGTGAGAGACCATTTCTTGGTCATCGGCATTATGAGCGCAAGGGCCTGGCATACTGTGAGACTCACTACAACCAGGTAAAGTCTGGAAATTAGCTCATTTATCCACTGTATGATGAAAAATTCAAAATATCAAGATATGAATATAAGAATATAAACATTGCTAAAAAAACAGATGCATGCCGTGTCTGTTCTGTTGTATTTGTGCAGGTCAGTCAGCATTAAGCTTAAGGCATTTTACTTCAAATCACTGTAATAACTTACCAGGATGTTCAGATTTTTACTATGTGCATTTAAAATGTTGAAAGGAGTGATCAGGCTCCTCAGTGGGCACCTTGACGTCAAATTCAAGACTTGACCAAAATGCTGTAACATCACTTTAAATTCAGTTTGGATGGCAATTTCTTCCAGTGGTAACTGGGTGAAAATTGGAAATAAATCCCACACTGAAATTGGTTTTATGTATATGTAGACCAATATGTTTCATGTTCAATTTACATCAAATCAACATCATGTCAAGTTTTTGACGTCAGTTTGATGTCTTTTCAGCATCAGTTGCCCACTGGGTCTAAACCCCATGAGAGACAATATGTACGGGACAGTCTACAAAAATATTACTGAGACATGATGCAGCCCACATCCGTGGCAGATGCTGTATGCAGTGAAAACACACTGCTTTGAAACCTGATCTAAATGTGAGTGTCACACTTCTCTCACAGCTCTTTGGAGAAGTCTGTTACCACTGCAACCGCGTCATTGAGGGAGATGGTGAGACCGTTTGCATCGTTCATATAATGAGGATCATAATAGGAGGATTTATAGCGAAGAGCCCACATGTGTGCTTGACTCCTTCTCTTTTGTGTTGAAGTGGTGTCTGCATTGAACAAGGCCTGGTGTGTCAAATGCTTCGGCTGCTCCACGTGCAACGCCAAGCTGACCCTCAAGTGCGTACCAGTGTTTCAGATGCATGCTAGACAGGAACACATCAGCTTCAAATGTTAAGAACACATTCACGTTTGAGTTATGCAAACCATATTTAATGAATCGGGGAGACTGGGGCTAGTTGGCGTTTATTTAGCATTTCTCTTGGCAGTTTTAAAACAGTTATCCTATATACACAGGGAATTCAAATTGAATTAAACTAAAACAAAGGTTGCTGTCAAAATGAACACTGTTCTTAACATGTGTTATTGTGAACAGATCTTCCATGCACATATTAATTTTGACCTCGTGATCTTTAATCATGGTGTCATTGCTGCTCTTCATGTACAAAGCCAAGCTGCATTTACACCAATCACATCAAAATCCAGTCAACATTCGGTTTTCTGATGCGTGCCTCTTTTGTCACATGATTGGTGTCTCTCCTGTAGTGATGGATGACTAGAGGAGTTTGTTACCCAGTGAAACAGACTTCATAACTCTACAATACACTGGGACTAGATAGTTGGATTTTTACTCATAAGAATTTCTAGGGGTGTTAATACTTTACATGTTTTGCATGACACAATAAAAGGACAAACAGTGAAGGCATTTTTGATTTGGTTTGGCTCATATTTACCAAAAGCTGACAATATAAGGGGGGTGGTGTAATTGAATATACAGTACTGATGAAAGAATTGGCGTAGAGGTAATGTCTATTACTCTGTGCTGTTGTTCAGGAATAGGTTTGTGGAGATGGATCTGAAGCCCGTGTGTAAGCACTGCTACGAGCGCGTGCCGGACGAGCTCAAGAGACGCCTGTCCAAACAAGACTCCAAAGACATGAGGAAGAAGAAAATGCCCATCTGTCTGTGACGTGTCTCTGTTTCGGCTGTTTTCTCCTCAGCGGTCAGTGCTTTCTTCCTCGTGTCACTCCTCCGTCCAGCTGAGAGATTTCTGTCCTTCCCTTGAAAGTTCATGTAGCCAGATCTCTGACACGTACATGTTCATATACAGATTGTAAAATGTAAAAAATAAGCCATTTCATCCACGTCTTTTAAAGAGACACAATCACACTATGTGATGAACAGAGTTAATTTAGTTCTGAAAGTAAACAGAAGTCTTTTTTTTTTTATTATGCCAGGATGTTCATTTTCAGTGCACTAACCTTCTCCATTCCACGTTTCTCGTTTTTATTCACTCACTGGGCACTTTTTTTTTTAGCTACACCTTGCTAGTACGTGGTTGGGCCCCGTTTTGCCTTCAGAACTGCCTTAATTCTATATTCCAGAAGGTGCTGGAAAGACTCCTCAGACACCTTGATCCATACTGACGTGACAGAGCTGCAGTGAGTCCCAAAGATGGTCTGCTGGATTGAGATCTGCTGACTGCAGGGGTCATTGAAGCCTAGTGTTCAAGAAACCAGTTTGTGATGACGTGAGCTTTGTGGCATGGTGTGTTATCCTGCTGGAAGTAGCCATCACAAGATGGACACACTGTGGTCATAAAGCACAGGCAGATTAAATGTTTGTGTTAATGAGCAGTTTAACAGGTGGACCTAATAAAGTGGCCGGTGAGTGTATATGAACAATATGCACTAACAACATGAAAATCAATCAGGGGGGTTTGCCAAAAGCAACTATGTTCCGTTGTTACCAACAGAATTCCATGGAACTAACCACCATAGTTAGCTAACCATGCTTGTGGGAAACGCACCCCAGGCCGGCAAGTATAGAGGCAGTCTGATCTGTTGTGTCCGTTCCACCCCAGAAGACGCATCCTTGTCGTCTGACGTGAACTGATAGGAGTGTGTGAGAAAAATACTAATATTTGAAGCTTTTGAAACTGAAGCATCAGACTCATCAGATTTAGCTGAAGGTCACCTTTAGCTGCTTCATATGCAGCTCTGATGAAGAGCGTTTTACTCTTCAAAGAAAGAGAGAAGTGTTTGTAAGTGCATTATAGTGTATTTGATTAAATATAAACACCCAAAAGCAAGGTGTTTCTCTGTGTGGGGAGATTTGAGATATCACAAGTCGTGTCGTCATGTGGAGCGCTCGAATGAGTTTGACCATAACTGTCCTGGTGTTTGTGTTTGATCAGATGATTTTTCCTGTGGTGTTTTTAGGAGCGTCACGTGAGATCTGCTGAGATGCTCCTGCAGCTGAACACCAGACATCCAGCATTTCACCGCTTCATCTGACTGAATAGAATCGGTCATGAGCTAGTTTGTGTTGCAGTTTAACAATAGAAGGGTTCACGAATAAAGGAATGCAGAGTGTTGTCGTGCTGTTTTGACTTCTCACTTGAGTTCTGTTGGATTGTATTTTATGTTTGGTTGTTATCAGCCAATTGGAAAATCACAGAATGTTCAACTGTAATAATAAGATCTTTGTTCACTATTAAGAGAGTAACTGCACTAATGCCAGCTCTACATGTATTTATCAGTTCTTAGGCAATAAATCAAATCTATTTCATGAAGGCAGGTGTTTGAAGTCTCCTGTATGGGAAGCAGCGGTGATGCTGTGAGTGTCCCGCACACAGACGCTAGCTGGTGCCGCGTGTGTGTGTGTGTGTGTGTGTGTGTGTGTGTGAGAGAG
>NW_015554149.1:39316-49569 GCF_001515605.1 Sinocyclocheilus anshuiensis
TGTGTGTGTGTGTGTGTGTGTCTGTGTGTGTGTGTGTGAGTCTGTGTGTGTGTGTGTGTGTGTCTGTGTGTGTGTGTGTGTGTGTGTGTGTGTGTGAGTGTCTGTGTGTGTGTGTGTGTGTCTGTGTTTGTGTGAGCGTGTGTTTGTGTGTGTGTGTGAGTGTCTGTGTGTGAGTGAGTCTGTGTGTGTGTGTGTGTGTGTCTGGAGCTGCAGCATCCGCACATTTCAAAACAGCATTTTACAGCAAAATCGAAAAATGGCCTTAATTACTAGGCTTTTTATAGCCTACAGTCTTTAATGCTGTGCTACTGTACATCATACAGATGAGATGAGTTGTGAAGGTATTATTTTCAAAGGGTCCATTCACTCAAACAAGATCATTCTGTCATTTACTCGCGCTCATGTCACTTAAAGGCGTCATGCCCATTCAAAGTGAGGGTGCACATGCCCCCTCAGATTTTTGAGCCAAGTGGATTTTGAATGCAGTTTCCAAAAGACAAAAAATAGCAGATCAATATTTTCTATATTTAATACAATCACAGCGGCGTGATTAGAACGTTCAGTGCGTCATATCATCAGCTACTAAATTCTGTGTTCGCTGGCTGGCGCTGAGCCGGAGCCAGCGCATTAACCAATCACACGCGATGCTGTTGAGCTTATGAGTGCAATGACCAATCAGAGGTGTTCCGATGAGTCATCGCTAAAATGCCGGTGTTTTCTTCACCCGCTCTCTGTCTGAATACCTCTTTCTGGCCAATTCTCTCGTCAGAAACAACAAAGTGCAAATGTGTGTACGAATCTGTAAGATATAAAATTCATAGCGTAAACAGCTTCAGTGCTTTTAATGGGAGTTTTTGAGAGTGCTTGAACTAGACCAGGGCTGCCCAAACTCGGTCCTGGAGGGCCGGTGTCCTGCAGAGTTTAGCTCCAACCCCAATTAAACACACCTGAAGCAGCTAATCAAGCTCTTATAGGCATACTAGAAACTTACCAGCAGGTGTGTTGAGGCAAGTTGGAGCTAAACTCTGCAGGACACCGGCCCTCCAGGACCAGTCCTGAACTAGACTGTCTGTTACCATACATGTTGAAATTAATGCTGAAGTCTTCCATTGTAACACGCGGTGGTTAAGTGTTTTCAGTCACAAGATGGCGCCAGACAGTCAACGATAGCGGAGTGACTCGTTAAGCATATAAGTAGTACCGGTCAAGATAACTCGTAGTACCCAGATGAGCGGTGTGTTATTCAATTTGGCGGTTGTTATCTGGGAATAACATACCGCTGGATGGCACGATTGACCAATCAGAATCAAGTATTCCACAGAGCCGTGTAATAAGCATAGTTAATAGAATACATTATTAGGTTACTTTGACCATTGCCCACTATAGATCAACAATCTATAAAGATGAGAATCAAGATATTTCCTGATATAGTTAATGCGTTTGGGGAATGTTTCGAATAAACAGGAAAAAATATATAAAACGTGCTGTTGTGTGTCTGTGTCAAAATCTCAACCACCAATCACTGCCATTATAAAGCTTGGAAGAGCCAGGACATTTTTAATAGAACTCCGATTATATTCATCTGAAAGCACAAAGTCATGGGGTAATTTTCATTTTGGGGTGAACTACCGCGTTCATAAACTCGAACTTCAAAAAGTTTATAAAAACACTGTAAAAGTAACCAGGCCTCTTAAAAGGTTTAATGTAGCCGTTTATAAACAATTAATTCAATTCAATTCAATGAATTAAAGAGTGCATTTACTGCAGTGCACACAAAGGAATATTAACTCCTGACGTCACTGCTGGTTAGTCCGAGGTAACTTAAGCGACCAGTTTTCCTGAAACATTTGTCAAAACTAAAGGAGAAACCGCAGCTTTGCTTTCACTTGGTTCAGAAGCATTTGACAGCATGCAGTTTCTCATCAATGATGACATGACACACTTTGAATAAATAGTGAAACTCAAGTTGTCAGAAGTTTATTTTATGTTCAAGAAATTCAAAGTGGCAAGAAACATGGCTGTGTTTGTGTGGGACCTCGTGTCAGTGAAGTGATCTTCAACCAAATACACACATTTAACAAATAAAGTCTTCAAAAGATTCACATTCTGCCCAATTACGCCCCTGTAAACGTGAGGAAACTCTGGGGTAAACAAGCTCTGTAATAAAATAAAGTTTTTCTTTTTTTTGCATTAATTTTATTGTCAACTAGTGCTGTCCACTTTATTAACACACAAACAGGACAAAAATAAAACCACTGCGTATACAAGTTCTGATTTACACAAGAGTTCAGGGAACACGGTCTCAAACATGATGAACAGTAGTTTGTGTAGAACAGCTCAAAACATCTGTCCACAGTCTGAGATAGTGATGGTTTCTGTGGGTTTCCCGTCTTTCGTGCCCAGCTCTCCGATTCTCCTCACCACATCCATGCCGTCTTTGACGAATCCGAAGGCCACGTGCTTGAAGTCTAAGTGCTCTGCTTTCTTGAGGGTGATGAAGAACTGCGAGTTGTTGGTGTCTCTGCCGCGGTTGGCCATGGACAGCAGCCCCGGCCCCGTGTGCCTCACCTCGAAGCTCTCGTCCTCAAACTTCCCTCCGTAGATGGACTTCCCTCCCGTCCCATCCTGGCTGGTGATATCACCGCCCTGAGAGACAGCAGGACCCAAACACACACACCTGAGTTATTTAAATCAGAAACCACAGCTAGGAGCAGAAACACTCCAGAATCTAGATATTTCAGACCGCCACCTTAACCAGCTGTTTGCATCTCATTTTTAATGTGCTTAGTTCATAATGTTCAATAATGACCCGTTTCGCTCCAGAGGTTCAGTTACTCCAAGCAGACCTTTTACTTTCGTTGAGATGCTACTAGATTTTTTGTCAATGGGACATTCTACAGAATTGGTGCTAACTGCTGTCCCACAACCAAAACACATTTAAAAAGCATTTAAGTATTCAAATCTTAGATGCTTACTAAGATCCTTCTATTATCTGTTGAAACACACAATAATATAAAAAATATCAGCAAGCTTAATATATATTAAATAATCATTTATTGGGTACTTTCAGTTGGGACGACCAAAACATGCCATCAAAAGGGAAACACGTAATCCTTTATTTGGGGGAAATAAGCATTTTTAGAATTTTTGTCTCTAAATAGTTTTAGTATGTGAGCTAAAATTCTGTAATGTGATGTGGTCGCTACCAAAGCATTACTGTCACGACCGAAACATGGGATGTTTTACAAATATACCCCAGCGACTTAAGGCTGCTTTTGTGCTCCAGGGTCACATATTGTCTTGTTCATCTAAAAGTGCACTTTTCCTTGTTTTAAACCTAACCAAAAAGTCATGTGTGTTGACTGTGAAACAGTAGGCTTTAATTATATGCATTTATGGTGTAATTACTACATTTTCGTGTCAATCCATGTTCACATGCACCGTGAACAATGCGCTGTGACTTTAATTAGGCGCGTGCAGCACAGCAGAAACAGACTCAGACTCGATCTCTGCCCTGCTGCAGACGCACCGCTCCTGGAACGCAACCGTGTGCAGTGTGAACGCTCTGATCCGTTAACATGAGCACAGAAAAAATGGATCTATTGGGATCTATTCTGAGATTTTGGGAATGCATCGCAATTCTCTCTGGAATCAATTCTGAGCTTAGTTTTTAACAGCAGATGGCGCTCTGATCTAGTTTTTAACCGCACACTCAAATGCTCATGAAGAAGAGTGCCTGTGCGTTATTGCAAGTGGTTAAATGTACTTGAACCTTGGCTTTTATGCTTTTATGACACAAGACTAATGTAAACACAGCCCACTATGAACCCTTGCAATTCACCTCAACCTTTTCAAACTGTATGAATTATTATTTTAGGCTCAAGTGCTGTGTGTGTGTGTGTAAGGAACTGGAAGCAAGCAGAGTGCAGCAGTCTTGAAAGCACACAGTGCCATCTGCTGTTAAAAACTAAGCTCAGAAAATCTCAGAATCGATGCAGAATCGTTTCTCTATTTGCGATGCATCGATTTATTGTCCCAGCCCTATTACTGACAGACGTGCATTATGTGTTGATTTTATAGGTAGCAGTTGCACGATGATCGTTTTGACATTGAGAATCTATTTCAGAGCACTGATGTAAAGGAATATTCATGCTGTTTTGGTATAGAAGCCATCATCAGTGAGTTTGCAGAATATCAGCGTGTCCTCACCTGACACATGAAGTCCGGGATGATCCTGTGGAAGACGGACTGGCGGTAACCGAAGCCCATCTCTCCCGTACACAGAGCCCGGAAGTTCTCCGCCGTTCTGGGCACGAGGTGAGCGAAGAGCTCCATGACGACTGTCCCAGCACGCTCGTCATCTACGGTGATGTCGAAGAACACCACAGGGTTGGAGTCTCGAGACAGCGCCTCGGCAGCAGACGTCTGAGCGGCGTCAGTCTGACACATGCGGCTCTGGCAGTCTGTGAAGGCTCGTGTGAAGGACTCCGCCAGCTCTGGAGTCTTGAACTTGGCCGCCAGCTGCTCCACTTTCCCGTCTCCCTCTGTGTGGACAAACATACAGACGTGAGGACAGCGGCGGGAGAGAGATCTGACCCGTGCTGGCAAAAAAAGAGTCTTATTTTGAGCTGCAGGCAAAAGAAGTGAAAAATGTCAGTTTTGGTCGAATTTGAGGTTTTCACAAAAACGAGTTAATTAAAGGGATAGTTCACCCAAAAATGAAAATGTGATGTTTATCTGCTTACCCCCAGGGCATCCAAGATGTAGGTGACTTTGTTTCTTCAGTAGAACACATTTGATGATTTTTTAAGTCCAACCGTTGCAGTCGTATAATGCATGGCAATGGTAACAATGTGTAAATAAAACATGCACAGACAAATCCAAAATTAAACCCTGCGACTCGTGATGACACATCGATGTCCTAACACACGAAACGATCGGTTTGTGCCAGAAACCGTATTTATATAATTTTTTACCTCTAATACACCACTATGTCCAAATGTCTTTGTGCGCGCGCACGGCTTCCGGTGCGTGAGGTGTGTACGCGCTCTGGCGTAGTTTACGTTAATGGGTGTTGTCGCGGGAGGAGCAAACGACAGAGTTTATTAACAGAAAATAAACAAAGTGTCCAGAAAAATGGGAATCAAGCGTCCAAAATAAACAGGGGATCTGGTGTCCTCGTCGTGCTGCGGGGTTCGTGAAGGGAAGGGCAGTGGTCAGGAAGGAAGGGTCCAGGTAAGGGGCGGAGTCCGGCGGCCGTTCGCGCTCCCCTCTCCGGTCCGGGGTGCGAGGGGCGGCGGCTTACATCAGCGGCTTTGTCCTTCTCTCTGCCCACGGCGCTTGAAGGGACTAGACGGCCCAGCATCCTTGCCCGACGGCCGAAGGAGAGGCGCGCTCGGCATTTGAACAGCGGCGGTGATGAGGCTCCATTCGGTTCAGGTGTGCCCCGTCACACGCCACCAGCCCTGGCTATTTCAGCGCCCCTCCTCTCTCACGCACCCAATCCTGTCGGGAGCCTGGCGAAGGTATCTTTATTTTTATGTTTTCTGAGAGGAGTATCTTCTTCATTCCAGCTTTGTGAATATTCATATCGAATTCTTCATGATACGAGTCCAAACCAGTGAAATATGATTTTCAAACCCATGCTGATGAAAACAAAACGGTCGCGCCTCTCCGAGAGCAAGCCATCTCACTATAAAGTACATCATTGTAAAATATGTCTTGGCGAGATTCACACAAACATAATCTATTATGTCTTACACGAACGTTTAGTGAAAGGTTGGGGAAAAATCTGAAGCGTAACATTATATTAGATCCACGCATTACAGCAGGTCTTAATATAGATCTGTCTCAATGTTAATCACACATTCAAAGAAAAGAGGGAATCACTCACTGCTCTTGATTAAACTACTGTTTATTTGCATCTTTGTTCTTATTTTTAATGACAAAGATAAAATAAAAGACAGCTATATTGTGATTAATAATATAGTAATTATTATTAAAACAAGAATTGGAGGACAATATGCAACACTGCTAGGTGATTTTGCTTTGAAATCTTTAGCTTGATTTTTCTCTAAATCAACTCTGCTGACTATCGTCTTCAAACGGCTGTAGCTCAGTCATTTTTTGTCCGATTTCAACAAGTCATATATCATTTTGAAGGTATTGTGCTCATTTTCATGTGTGTGGCGAGGAGTGAGGGCTGCACCTGAGTAGTCGGTGGCGGTCCACACCAGAGAGTTAGCCGAGGTGTTCATGGGCTTGAGCTCGATGCTCGGGCTGATGCTGTGGTTGGCGCAGACTCTGAGCACCTGCTCGCGTCTCATCAGCAGGCGGTAGCTCTTCTTCAGCGGGTGGAAGAGGATCTTGAGGTCTCCCACGCCGCGCTCCTTCCACTGGTTGAGCTTGCGGTCCCAGCGGTACAGTTTGGCTCTTTCTCTGAACAGGATCTCCTCGTCCTCCTCACCAGACCTCACCTCCACCTGCAGGATCAGCACACGTCACACTTCTCCAGAGACACGAGGAGCACAGCTACCAGCATCACAGCAAACACTCACCTCAGGCAGAGACACGATCGGCTCAAAGTGGATCTCCTCATTACGAGTCGTCTCTTCATCACTGCCCTCCTCTTCTGCTTCATGGCTTGTTTTTTCTCCTTCCTTTTGTGTCCCTGTACTTCCAAAGACTGTGGCTCCTGCGCCTGACCATGAGAAATGATCATCTGCAGAAATAAACACATTGATGAAACGGCATACTCCTAATATCAATGCTGACAGCAGCGGTATGATTACATACTAGCCCTCTCATAATACTAATTCACATTACTGCTGCCAGTGATCTCACACACACACACACACACACACACACACACACACACACACACAGACACACAAACTCTCTCTCACACACACACACACTCTCACACTAGGGATGTGCATCTCATGACTGAGGCCGATACGATACGCATCTCGATGCATAGCCAACGATACGATACATTAAAGATGCATATGAAGCAGCTACCGATGCAATATGATTCACCCCTGTTACGATGCAGTGCAATCCGATTTCGATTCGATTCAACACAATGCGATTCGATGCAATATGATGCAATGGAGAAAATATGATCACTTTTAATGCCTCGAGGCCCGTTTCATAAATCAAGTTAGCCAAATAAGCCAGGCTTATTTCAGTTAGTCTGACTCATTGTCAAATGATTTGGCTCCATAAAGCAAATTTAACATAGGCCTAGATCAAGCTTAGTCACTGTGGTAACTTATGCTGGGAAACTAACCTGGTCTAAAGCAGGCTAACTGTCAGGCTAAGCTCAGCTCCTCTACTGACCGACAGGAACACAATGATATTACCACTGTCTCACATACTATTATCTGACTTTTTTTTTTTTTTTTTATACAGTTTCTAGCCATGCAGCCTTTCTCTCTGGTTTTATTACAGCTGTACCTTTTATAGTTTTCGGAACAGATAGCAGAATATTAGAATATTACAATCTAAAATGGCTCTTTAAAGCATTACAATAACGAAATTAAAAGTTAAAGGGTTAGTTCACCCAAAAATGAAAAGTAGGCTGCGTTTTACTCACCCCCGAGGCATCCTAGGTGTATATGACTTTCTTCTTTCAGACGAATCCAGTCGGAGTTATATTAAAAATTGTCTTTGATCTTTCAAGCCGTTTAATGCCACTCAGCGGTGTTGCAGTGCTTCAGTCCAAAAGAAGTGAAATAAAAAGCTCTGAAGCAGCTCCAGGCTGATGACGTATGAGGTCAGCGCTGTGCATGCGCCGGTGAGTCTCGTGAAAACCAACGTTTGTTTACAGGACCAAAGGAAGCAAAGTTTCCTTACTTTAGCAAAGGAAAACCAGTCTCCTCTTGGCTTATATCGAAATTTTTATTACAAATCCTCCTTTTGTACTTCTAATAAGTGACCGTTGTTTTGTTTCGATCTCTCCGCTGCGCTTCCGCGTTCGTCACTTCTGAGCGGCGCATGCACAATGCTGACCTCATACCTCATCCTTCTGCAGCTGCTTCCGTGTACAACTGTTGGCGCAAGCTAGATTAAAGTGATTATTACGTTTTGAATATGGATATTTTTCTTACAAAAACGCATCGATTCGCTACAGAAGGCCTTTGTTCACCCCCCGGAGCCGTGTGAGACACTTTTTTTATGGATGGGCGCTTTTTATTTCACTTCTTTTGGACTGAAGCACTGCAACACCCGCTGAGTGCCATGAAACAGCTTGAAAGATCAAAGACAATTTTTAATATAACTCCGACTGGATTCGTCTGAAAGAAGAAAGTCAAATACACCTAGGATGACTCGGGGGTGAGTAAAACTCAGCCTAATTTTAATTTTTGGGTGAACTAACCCTTTAAAATCACTGAATTAAAAATGAAAATAAATAAAGAAAATTACTACATTTTAACTGCTATAAGAAACACACATTAACTAATTTGAGCTTAGTAATTAGTAGCCTACTAGCTTACATTTGATTTACCTATTACAATAGTCCACTTACAGTTACTGCTATCATAAAAATACACTTTATATGTAGGTTTAAAATTCAACAAAAGACCAAAATTTTTTTGTTTAATGTCCAAAAACAATTTTTTTAGCAAAATGTATATTTTACTCAGAATTATTGCGCTCCTATTCGATTGCGCTCCGTCTGTTTAGTGTGCATGTGCGCAGCAGCGTTGTCCGTAGCGGTTATTTCGTTTTGGACTTTAATCCCAGTTTTTCCTCGGGTCTCCGTGGTGTTGTGATTCGTCATATTTCATATTCAGCAGCGGTGATGAGAGATCTACATATAAAATATTGGTCACAGATTATTGGTCACTTTCTAAATAATAAAAGTATAGCGCATCCACTAGTAATTATATATAAATAAATCGGTTTTTACAGATGCAACTACGTTAGAAACGATGCATCGCGATATAAATGACAACATGTAGCCGATGCACACTTTTTAAACCGATGCATCGCATCGTTAACTTTTTATGCAGATGCACCGAGCAAATCGGGAAATCTTCCCATCCCTAGTGTCTGGACATTTCCAATGCCTCGGTCAGGAAAGAAAGGAGTGGCAAGACGATGAGAGCGTTTTAATGTCTCAAAGGGAGGGGCGTAGACAGTGCAATTAAGCCTTTGCCAGACGGTGAGCTTTCATGGATAAATGTGGAAGACGGTGAGTGAGAGTCAATGAGCGCACGGAAAACAATATTAAAACCCTCAAGCAGTCAGAATCAATCACACACACCCCACATGTCAATGTGTAAATTGCGTTTGCGTCGACTCGAAGGTGACAGGCTTGTCCTGTCATTGATTCTCCATTAAGGGCAAGCAGCGCATTATAATATATTGAAGTAGGCAGCTCAATGTTAGTGCGCCATACATGCAAATCATCCACCTCCTTTTAAATGAACAGAGACTGATGCTTCTGACGCTTTAGAGCTGAAGGATAGAAAGCATTTTTAATCTTTCAATAGCACATACATCGTTGAACTTTCACCTCGGACAGTAATATATCTCTCTGGCCTGTCAAGCTCATGGTGCCTTTAATTGGAATGGAGAGTCTCAGTCTTTTGTGTCCTTGCAGTTGGTGGGCCGGTTGATGTGTCGGTGGCCATTTTAGGGATGCCGATAAGCATTGCTGTCTGTTTTAAGTGTTGTCACTCTCATGCTTGATCCCTCCTAATCCTAACAGTGCCTTGAATGAATTGTTTCCTTCTTTGTGTTGAGAAGAGAGCACAAATCTGTCCGTTTAGTGTGAATATTTAGTCTCTGCATGCTCTCATTCATCAGCACTTCATTCCTGGGTGGAGCAGATATGAGACACCTGTCCCTCCTGATGCTTCAGGTAATTGCCTCTCATCTCTTTCTCCATCTCGCTTCTTTTAGGTCTTTCAAACAGATGGCTCACCCCCACATCTCTCACTAAACTCGCCAGAGCACTCCTGTCAGTGCGCTGATGTTTCATGCCCTCCTCCATTCAATCAGCCCGTGGGACGTATCCTTACGACAATCACAGATGGACCCAGATTCTCCTTACTGTTCCATTTTCATCATTACTCATAAACACACAGCTCTCTGGGGTTCAGTTTTGGTTTAATGTGGCATTCAAACCAAACTGCTTCTGTCTTTCCCCCCCTAATTGGATCTGGATATGCAGTTGTTATCATTTAAATGA
This sequence comes from Sinocyclocheilus anshuiensis, assembly GCF_001515605.1. Lineage (NCBI taxonomy): Eukaryota > Metazoa > Chordata > Actinopteri > Cypriniformes > Cyprinidae > Sinocyclocheilus > Sinocyclocheilus anshuiensis. The sequence goes on from NW_015554149.1 coordinate 49,518, forward strand.
ACACCACAATCATTTTGGTTCACATCTTTGTGACAATTAGCATGATGACACT
>NW_015554149.1:49649-50177 GCF_001515605.1 Sinocyclocheilus anshuiensis
ACATGTATTAAAAGGGGTCGTGTTTAGTCACTATTTAGTGTGGTATTTTTTGACAATATTCACTCATCATGACAGTAAAATAGGGCATTCTAAGTTAATATACTGCAGTATTTCCTCTCTCAATCAGTAGAAAATATGGTTAACACCCGGTCATGCATTGAAAAAAAATACCGTCATGTACCGTGAAACCGGTATAATTTTGAAAAATACCTTGATTTAAATTTTTGGTCATACCGCCCAGCACTACTTTCTAAATAATAAAAGTATAGCGCATCCACTAGTAATTATATATAAATAAATCGGTTTTTACAGATGCAACTACGTTAGAAACGATGCATCGCGATATAAATGACAACATGTAGCCGATGCACACTTTTTAAACCAATGCATCGTTAACTTTTCATGCCGATGCACTGAGCGAATCGGGGAATCTTCCCATCCCTATCTCACACTCACTCACACACTCTCACACACACACACACACACACACACACACACACACACACACACACACACACACACACACTC
>NW_015554149.1:50205-68102 GCF_001515605.1 Sinocyclocheilus anshuiensis
CACACACAGACACACACACACAGACACACACACACTCACTCACACACAGACACTCTCATAGACACACACACTCACACAGACACACACACACTCTCACACTCACACACACACTCTCACACAGACACACACACACAGACACACACTCTCACACAGACACACACAGACACACTCTCACACAGACACACACAGACACACTCTCACACAGACACACACAGACACACTCTCACACAGACACACACAGACACACTCTCACACAGACACACACAGACACACTCTCACACAGACACACACAGACACACTCTCACACAGACACACACAGACACACTCTCACACAGACACACACAGACACACTCTCACACAGACACACACAGACACACTCTCACACAGACACACACAGACACACTCTCACACAGACACACACAGACACACTCTCACACAGACACACACAGACACACTCTCACACAGACACACACACACACACACACAGACACACAGACAGACACACAGACAGACAGACACACACACACACAAAACAGACATTATGAAGAGCTTGTTTATGGGATCAGATGTTTACAGCAATGTTTGAAATGTTTGATATCAGTCACAAGCTATTAGACAACAGCGCTAAGCGCTTACAAGACATCAGAAAACTCAGCCTGTCAAGAAAATACATGATTATGAAATGCAGAAATGAGCACGTCTTCATGAAAACTGTTCATCATTCACTTTTCAGATCATGGATTTAAAGTTGAGATTTGATGTTCTTCTCTCAAAAATTCTGATATGTGTAGGTCTTTAAAAACAAGCAAAACAAACAAGACCTTATAATGTGCTTTAGGAAAGCATTCTCAAAAGTCAGACAAAGATGAACTTAGATTAGAATACAAATAACACTGCCCTGTGTTTTTAGACAGCATTAACAGTATGAGGTACAAACACTGATTATTACAGAACACATTACACCTCACACAGCAAGCAGTGTTTTCTGCTTAAGCACAGAATCAATGAAGTGCTGTATGATTGTGTCTGTGCTCTTAAAGAATGCCATTGAGTTTGGGGGAAAACAAACCAAAATGTAATTTATAACAGTGTAAATATTGACCTCAGGCTTCACATTGATGAGAGCAGCACTTCACACCAGCAAGCCCAAGAAAACCCTAAAAAACCCTTCACTCTCAAGCAGAGAGAATGAGTTTTAAGTTATATTCACTGGTGAACAGGTAAAGAGACTCACCTTTTTTGCCAAATGCAAATTCACCCGAAGTCTTTGCGAGTTCTTCAAATGAAAACCCACCCGCAGATGCGAATCCAAAAGACAGACCTGCAGGAGGACAGCAAAAACTCACGTCACACGCTAAACAGCATTCAGCAGTTGCTCCTCGCTCACTAACTCATGTGCTTTTATCCTGTCCTCTCTGACACAGCTTACAGATGATCATGATGCTGAAAGCTCTCACGGCTGGGTCTGCATCATGGTTTATCATGGTATCATATATATATATTTCATTTAACTTTTTAAATCACAATGCCCTGTTGGGGCAACTTAATGGCTGCACTTTGTTCTGCACTATGTAAGACAAATGGATTTGTATTTTGTTGTGTTTTCATACTCAAACGATTAGGCCTACAAGCTAGATACAGCTTTTTTGGTTTCGCATCGAATGTTCTTTGACTTTTATACATAATCATTTTGTTTATTGATCTGTTGAAAGCCGTTCTATTTTGAGCTAGATGCCAAAATACATTGAAGGGGTGCATGCAACAGATCTCTTACACGCCAAGACAAATCTCTCCATGTACCGAGAAAGAATATGTTCATGAGTTCTGTGACTAAGCATGAAAATTATCTGCTTGTGATTACAATAAAGGGCTGCATGCTTAATCATAAGCATGTGACCCTGGAGCACAAAACCAGTCATAATGGTCAATTTTTCGAAATTGAGATTCATACATCATATGAAAGATTAATAAATAAGCTTTCCATTGATGTATGGTTTGTTAGGATAGGACAATATTTGGCTGAGATACAACTATTTGAAAATCTGGAATCTGAGGGAGCAAAAAAATCAAAATATTGAGAAAATCTTTAAAGTTGTCCAAATGAAGTTCTTAGTAGGGCTGCACGATAAATCGCATGCGATATTTAACTCGTCAGTGAACAACGGCTCTGTGTAGTTAATGCTGCTCCATGTGAAAGCCAGCAGGTGATGGAGATTTACCGCTGATTACAAATGTATTGTTGGCTATTGCTACAAATATACACCAGCGACTGAAGACTGCTTTTGTGCTCCAGGGTCACACATTAATTATTATCAGGATTTCTGCTTGTCCTGATTAATTATAGCCACGATATTTGCCTGCTGGTTATTTATCCAGAAAATACTTTTTTTATTTGATATTGCCATTATCTTGCTTTGGCAGCAAGCCTCCATAGACGCTCATGCTTGTGGGTGCCAGACGTCAAGAGTTTAAATCCTCCAAATACAGCTTTCCTCATTAAAACCATTCGCATGCGCTCTCTCTACAGTACAGAAGTGCTGCTGAGCTGAAAACACTGGCAAACATGTCAGCTGCAGTTTAGTGATCTCTACTGAGATATTCTGAGTAAAAATAATAGTAATATGTGTCACGCAGCCAGTCTGACTTCTTTCCCGAAGCTGCTTGCGCTCTTTACTGCTACTAAATCCAAACATGAATCCAGACATGGATCTCGCAGCACAGAGGATGCAGAAGAGCATTTATTCAGCAACCACAAAGCAAACATTTCACATGATGACTGGAGTTAATATTAGGAGTCAGACTGCTCTGAGAGAAGCTTGTTAAGGTTTGACTGGCACTCACCTGTAGCTGTGCTGGAGTCGCTCTCACTGCTTCTCTTGGTGGAGAGGTCGATGGGACGGCTGCCGTCAGTCTGACGCTCTTCTGCTCCGCCGCTGCTCGTGTCCACAGCTGCTGCATCATGGGAAGGCTCAGGCTTCACCTGTGTGTCCAGAGCTGGTGCTGTGCTGCAGACCGGACTCACAGCGATGAGAAGATCAGAAACACTCGTCACCTGCGCCTGCTGCTGCAGCTTCTGGAGCTCAGTGCTTAAGTCGTCTGGTTTCTCTGCCTCTGGCTCGGAGTCGCTGCTGATGCCGCACAGGAAGGTGGGAGGCAGCAGGAGGCGTCTGGCTCGCTGCTCCTCGTCTGCTGCATCATGGGAAGGCTTAGGCTTCACCTGTGTGTCCAGAGCTGGTGCTGTGCTGCAGTCCGGACTCACAGCGATGAGAAGATCAGAAACACTCGTCACCTGCGCCTGCTGCTGCAGCTTCTGGAGCTCAGTGCTGAAGTCGTCTGGTTTCTCTGCCTCCGGCTCGGAGTCACTGCTGACGCCGCACAGGAAGGTGGGAGGCAGCAGGAGGCGTCTGGCTCGCTGCTCCTCGTCTGCTGCATCATGGGAAGGCTTAGGCTTCACCTGTGTGTCCAGAGCTGGTGCTGTGCTGCAGTCCGGACTCACAGCGATGAGAAGATCAGAAACACTCGTCACCTGCGCCTGCTGCTGCAGCTTCTGGAGCTCAGTGCTGAAGTCGTCTGGTTTCTCTGCCTCCGGCTCGGAGTCACTGCTGACGCCGCACAGGAAGGTGGGAGGCAGCAGGAGGCGTCTGGCTCGCTGCTCCTCGTCTGCAGTCGGCCGCTTCTCCCACACCAGACTGACCTCAGAGTCTGCAGACACAAGCATGCTCTGATGAAACGCCCAGCATGAGAGAACGGACCAACACACACAGAGCTCATTAGTGCTGCGTGTGTGTGATAAACCTTTAGGATAATCTGATGTCAATTACACCTCACACCACGTACATAACTCTCCCACTTTGGCCTCGAGCGGACATCACCGTCGAGCCCTGATAACTAGAGTAGTCTAGAGCAGTGGTTCTCAAACGTTTTACAGTCGCGCAACCGCTCTCTCACACTAGATACTAAATATCTTAAAAACGTGCACATGTAACGCATACCTTTAACTCATCATTTGTGTGCAAGCTATCGTATATTTTTTAATAAATTGCACAGCGTTTAATGAGATGGGTGTGCTTGATATGATTTGCGTAACTGCGATGTTTGGCCGTATCCGAGAGAGTCTTAAATCGTTCTCTGTGGACAGTGTGTGGATATTGTTCTTTACGCCAGTAAGTGCTGAGAACGCAAATGTACGTTGTTGCGAAGGGCATCAAAGTCTTTACAGTGCGATTAACAGTAAAGCAGCTGCCACAAAACCTGCCACCCGGAGACAGCACCCAATCAGAGATACACGTGAACAGACCAACCCTCTACATTGTGAGTAAATCACTCGCATATGCGACTAAATCTTACTCTGGGCGACTAAATAATGTCTAACATTAGCCATTGGCTAATAAATTCTTAGATTTTACACGCCAGTATGTGTGTGAGAGGCATTCAACAGATTTTCACTCGATAAACACGCAGACTGAGCGCTTAAGAGTTTCGCTCTCCGTCAAGCGATCTGTACTTGGATGCGCTCAATGGATCATGTCATGTACTCAATGGATGCGCAGTATGTAGCATGCAGCGCACCTGTATTAGACAACGGCAACCCCGCTCTTCTACCTGTCTGGCACCTTAAACAATATTAAGAATTCATTTGCAAAAAGAGAGAACATTAACCTCACTCTCTTCACCTGCCTAAAGATCTCTGGCTTCTCCTGAACACAACCCTCCTCTCCGTTTACTCTTATTAGCTTACCTATCTGCCACCTTACCTTTATTATTTCTCCTCTTTTATTCCATAATGGAGCGAGCATCATGTGGTACGCAAGCGTCGTGCCTGTCTCAGCATCTCTCACTGTTTACTCTGATTGATGCGCGTGAGCAAACAGTGCAATTCTACATTCATTTACCTGTTGGCCACCTTACCTTATATTTTGTTCCTCTCTTTAATCTGTAATGATGCACATCTCTCACTGTTTACTCTGATTGATGCACGTGAGCAAACAGAGGAGCATTTATGACTGATTTTTTTTTGGTACACTAGAGGAGGCAGGTTGTTTATATTAGGGCTGTCAGTCGATTAACATTTTTAATCTAATTAATTACGTTTCGATTAATTAATCGAATTAACCACAAAATAAATTTGACTGAAAATACCCACAAAAGATTATTTAAAGATATTTTCTGTGTTCAATTAGAAAGTATCAAGTAGACATTACAAATTGTAGCTTTAGAAATATTTGATTTGATTCAACAAAAACATTTATTACACAAACATTTAGGCTACAACGGCCTAACATGAACTATGGAACATAGAAGATAATTTGAGAAACATCTCAGTATTGTTTGTTCATACAATGAAAGTCATTGGTAACCAAAACAGCTTCGTTACCAACAGTCTTCAAAATACCAAAGTCCCTTTAAGGGTATTCTATAGTCTTTGAAAATACCTTCTTTTGTTCCAAAAAAGAAAGGTTTGAAACAACATGAGGGACGTGAGAGTAAATGATGACAGAATTTACATATTTTGGGTGAACTATGCCTTTAATATTATTATTATTACTATTATTAATTAAATGATACTCTAAATAAGAAACTAAATCTGCCAGCAGGTGGCGGTAAATGTAATTCATTGATTCGTTCAAATGTCTGATTCATTCAGGAATGAAGTAAACATCTGTCTTTATGAATGGGTCTTTGAATCATTGGTTCACACGATTCGTTCAGACACTAAACACCGCTGTGTTGCATGGAGACATGCAACAGTTCTGCTATGGCTTTAAAGGTAATATATTCTTTGCAAAATTGAGCAAAAGCACATAATATTGTGTTTAAAATATAACACAATATCAACTTCTTATTCACTGAACTGTTGTATAAAATCACATTTAAACTTGTGATATTCGGGACAAAATCAGCACTAATAGCCTATTGCTCTCGCTGCTCTAGTGATATCGCATGATATAAATATGAGACAAAAACTCATACAGGGGCATTTTTGCCACAATATCTTGAATTTTAGGGCATAACTGCATTTATGGAGTTGTTGCCCTGCATCATATTTTGTGAACAGTTAACTGTATGAAATGTTTGGGGGCGGGGCCAGTGCGTTAACTGCGTTAAAATATTTTAATCGCGTTATTTTTTCATAACCAATGAATTAACGCGTTAAACTGACAGCCCTAGTTTATATATTTTGCCTGTGAGAAACATGTTCAGCTGAATGTTATTTAAGAGTGCGATATAATTAAATGAACGGTAAATTTCAGTATTTTGTTCACGTACCCCCTCCGCGTACCCCAGTTCGAGAACCACTGGTCTAGAGCAACCTACCGTGATCAGACGCTCCATCAGCTCCATCCGCATACAGCTTACCCTTCAGATCCCTCACTGCTCTCTCAAAATCCTCATCTGAAAACAGCGGTGTGAATCTGAGGTTAGTCCTTTCTCACAGTGACACAAAACACTTCAATCAGAAGATGTGAATACCGTTAAAGATTTAACAATGACAGTGTACAGAAGTGCAGCTCTGATGAACTAAACTGGACTTCGGTCATATGTTTTACCGTTAAATAGCGTGTGGATCTTACCATCGCCGTCATCGTCGCTGACGTATCCTGGACGGTTTTTGTAACAGAAGAACGTAGGAGGAAGCATCAGACTGGCAGCCAGCTTTGCTTGCTCTATTGTTGGTTTAAGCTCAAATACGATCTCGATATCATCATCACACACGTCCTGAGCGCTGCTCTTCTGCGCTGACGGAGAGGAAACTGAGCAATAAACAAACAGAAACTAGATTAACTAAAGCAACAACAACTGCTAAACAGATAGTTCATCCCAACACGGAAACTGCTGTCATCTGCTCGCTCTCAGGCAGGTCTACAGCTGTGTGACTGACAAATGTGATGGTTTCAGTCACTGGGGTCCAAGCAACATTAGTCCCATTGACTTTATTCTGTACTGAAACACAAACCCGGAGATGATCTCAGTTTGTGTTCTACAGAAGGAATGAATTCTGGACTGAGTTTTCATGTTTGGTGAACTATCTCTTGAAGAAGCGCTTTCAAAAGCAATCGGAGTCATTTCCACATTTAAACTTGTGATATTCGGGACAAAATCAGCACTAATAGCCTATTGCTCTCGCTGCTCTAGTGATATCGCATGATATAAATATGAGACAAAAACTCATACAGGGGCATTTTTGCCACAATATCTTGAATTTTAGGGCATAACTGCATTTATGGAGTTGTTGCCCTGCATCATATTTTGTGAACAGTTAACTGTATGAAATGTTTGGGGGCGGGGCCAGTGCGTTAACTGCGTTAAAATATTTTAATCGCGTTATTTTTTCATAACCAATGAATTAACGCGTTAAACTGACAGCCCTAGTTTATATATTTTGCCTGTGAGAAACATGTTCAGCTGAATGTTATTTAAGAGTGCGATATAATTAAATGAACGGTAAATTTCAGTATTTTGTTCACGTACCCCCTCCGCGTACCCCAGTTCGAGAACCACTGGTCTAGAGCAACCTACCGTGATCAGACGCTCCATCAGCTCCATCCGCATACAGCTTACCCTTCAGATCCCTCACTGCTCTCTCAAAATCCTCATCTGAAAACAGCGGTGTGAATCTGAGGTTAGTCCTTTCTCACAGTGACACAAAACACTTCAATCAGAAGATGTGAATACCGTTAAAGATTTAACAATGACAGTGTACAGAAGTGCAGCTCTGATGAACTAAACTGGACTTCGGTCATATGTTTTACCGTTAAATAGCGTGTGGATCTTACCATCGCCGTCATCGTCGCTGACGTATCCTGGACGGTTTTTGTAACAGAAGAACGTAGGAGGAAGCATCAGACTGGCAGCCAGCTTTGCTTGCTCTATTGTTGGTTTAAGCTCAAATACGATCTCGATATCATCATCACACACGTCCTGAGCGCTGCTCTTCTGCGCTGACGGAGAGGAAACTGAGCAATAAACAAACAGAAACTAGATTAACTAAAGCAACAACAACTGCTAAACAGATAGTTCATCCCAACACGGAAACTGCTGTCATCTACTCGCTCTCAGGCAGGTCTACAGCTGTGTGACTGACAAATGTGATGGTTTCAGTCACTGGGGTCCAAGCAACATTAGTCCCATTGACTTTATTCTGTACTGAAACACAAACCCGGAGATGATCTCAGTTTGTGTTCTACAGAAGGAATGAATTCTGGACTGAGTTTTCATGTTTGGTGAACTATCTCTTGAAGAAGCGCTTTCAAAAGCAATCGGAGTCATTTCAAACCAACAAGTGTCAAAGCATGTAGCAGACTAAAGTACTCTGACCGTTTCATTGTCAACACACTTCACAGCCAACGTTAAATCAGTAACTCCACAAAGACACACACATGCAATCACTCATCAAACCTACAGCCGTCATACGTCACTCACACTCATCAGTCAGCTCCTCACACATCAGTACGGACTCTCTCACGGTGAGCCACATTTAAATACAAAGGGAAAACAAGAGTTGAGTGACATGCTGATGGGGAAAATGAGTGAACGATGACTTTGGTTTCCACTATATTTACTTGTGCTGCCAGTACATTTACTGCAATATACAGGACAAAAGTCCATACACCACAAACACTTCTCGCTGCATCTCTTTCAGGTTTCTCATACTGAAACCATTGTGTGCCATCAAGATCACACGAAGTTTGTGATTCAGATCGTGGATTGTGATTGTGTGTCACAAGATCGTGATATTTTGGGAAGATCACCCATCCCCTATAGATGAATCCTTCACAATAACATCTATTACATGCATTTAGGAAACAAATAGAGGGAACTTCCATTTAGTGTCAAATCTAACAAAAATATTCTGTTTCTAGTTACGTAAAATAAGCTCATGTGATGCGTGCTGTTTAGTGTCTGCCCCCTTATTTCAAAGCAGCGTGTGAATGTGGTCCCAAAAAAAAGTTTTCAGGATAAATATCCAGCGCAAATATCAACAATTATTTTTAATTAAATGACCTCGGCATTGCAAGCGCCATGATGATCTACTCTTTGAGCTCACGCAAGCCCCTTACAAAGCAACAAAACAAGCGTGTTATTCTTTGAACTGTCCACCTGCCACAGCTTCTTCAGCAGAAACTCAGCATTTCTTCCATTCAATTAATCTGAAACTATGTAGATGAAGAAACTAACTTCTGTTAGTGACTGAAAAACACATCTTAAAGCCCTATTCGCATGGGATTAGTATTATCTGGGGACCTTTCGTGTGGTGCATTCGCACGGGATAAGCAAAGCCTGTGATTTTACTCGAATTTACTGACTTATCTCCCAGATACCCGGATGTCAAGGCTTTGAGAGTCCCGTTCTATGGTCCAGTTAGATGGATTTAAAAAAAATAAACTAATATAGTTGTGCGCGCGGTGTCATTTACATTTCACCAGGTTAAAATAATATCTCAAGCTTTATGCTTTATGAAGACACATTAACCTCAAAACCTTTTCAGCTTTCTCTTTCTGCAAATTGTATGGTGTAGCGATATGATGACAGCACCCAAAATACTATACAAATACAAACAAAATACAAACACTCCAACGCAGATCCATTCTTCACGAAAGATGGATAAAAAGGCGCACAGCAAACAAAAACCTCGAAAAATGATATACGACCCGCCAAATGCTGGCCAAATCACAGAGATGCCGATTCCCTCCGCAATTATTACAAATGACTGGAGGTCACCAGGTAATACTAATCCCGTGCGAATAGGGCTTAAGACTCAAAACCTACTCAAACAATCAAAGCGGCACTGCTTCCACCAGTCACCCTGACAATCAAAGTCCAGCAACTTGCAGAAACTTCAATGTAGTGAAGAATTTTCCAAACAATATTTGATCATCATTGTAGAAAGGATGCCATGACTGTGTTCTGCAAGACCTAATGATTTCTTCATCAAACCACAGTTTGTACACTGAGATATTAAGCTTAAAGGAACACTCCACAATTTTTGAAAATAGGCTCATTTTCCAACTTCCCTAGAGTTAAACAGTTGAGTTTTACCGTTTTCGAATCCATTCGGCCGATCTCCGGGTCTGGCGGCAGCACTTTTAGCTGTAGCTTAGCATAGATCATTGAATCTGATTAGACCGTTAGCATCTCGCTCAAAAATGACCGAAGAGTTTCTACATTTTTCCTATTTAAAACTTGACTCTTCTGTGGTTACATCATGTACCAAGACCGACGGAAAATGAAAAGTTGTGATTTTCTAGGCCGATATGGCTAGAAACTATACTCTCATTCCGGCGTAATAATCAAGGAACTTTGCTGCCGTACCATGGGTGCAGCAGGCGCAATGATATTACGCAGCGCCTGAAAATAGGCTAACTTCCGTCAACATAACCAACTACACAAACTTAGTGCAGGTCACGTTGGAAGTTACCTAGCTGGGGACTATTTTCAGGCGCAGCATAATATCATTGCGCCTGTGTGCACATTTAAAATGGGAAATCACTTTACAAGACACTCACTGCGGAGTACCTGAAGGACTTTGAAGCCACTGGTGCACCCCAATTGCAAATTCTACTGAAATTTTAAACAAATGAGTAAAGGTTAGCAGATTTCAGACCATGCACACGTCTGAGTAATGTCGGGTTATCACATCATTCAGCCAAGGTCAGGTCTCCCGGCTCATGCCAGTCAGTGAGAGCTCTATGTGTCACAGTAAATGGTGACCTGAAATACCTCGGGCTTCAAACTGGTTGGCTGATGTGCAGGTCCAAAAAGCCATAGGATTATTTTTGAAAAGCCTAAAATCCAAACCTAAAAAATAATGTTATGTGTTAAAGTTTTTTGCCATTTTAAGAACTTGAATCCATCTCAGAAACTGTGGATGAAAATCAAGTCCATATGTGACCCTGGAGCACAAAAGCAGTCTTAAAGGGTTAGTTCATCCAAAAATGAAAATTAGCCCATAAATTACTCACCCTCAAGTCATTCTAGGTGTATTTGACTTTCTTTTTTCAGACGAATCCAGTCGGAGTTATATAAAAAATTGTCTTTGATCTTTCAAGCTGTTTAATGCCACTCAGCAGGTGTTGCATGCATCAGTCCAAAAGAACTTAAATAAAAAGCGCCCATCCATTAAAAAAAAAAAGTGTCTCACACGGCTCCGGGGGGGTGAAAAAAGGCCTTCTGTAGCGAATCGATGCGTTTTTGTAAGAAAAATATCCATACTCAAAACGTAATAATCACTCTAATCTAGCTTGTGCCAACAGTTGTACACGGAAGCAGCTGCAGAAGAATGAGGTATGAGGTCAGCATTGTGCATGCGCCGCTCAGAAGTGACGAACGCGGAAGCGCATTCATACGTCATCAGCCCGGAGATGCTTCTGTGTACAACAGTGTGAGCGCAAGCTACATTAAAGTGATCATTACGTTTTGAATATGGATATTTTTCTCACAAAATGCATCGATTCACTACAGGAGGCCTTTGTTCACCTCCCAGAGCCGTGTGAGACACTTTTAATGGATGGCCGTTTTTTATTTAACTTCTTTTGGACTGAAGCACTGCAACACCCGCTGAGTGGCATTAACCAGCTTAAAAGATCAAAGACAATTTTTTATGTAACTCCGACTGGATTCGTCTGAAAGAAGAAAGTCATCTACACCTAGGATGACTTGAGGGCGAGTAATTTATGGGCTAATTTTCCTTTTTGGGTGAACTAACCCTTTAAGTCGCTTGGGTATATTTGTAGCAATAGCCAAAAATACATTGTATGGGTCAAAATTATTGATTTTTCTTTTATGCCAAAAATCATTACGATATTAAGTAAAGATCATGTTCCATGAAGATATTTTGTAAATTTCCTACTGTAAATATATTAAAACTTAATTTTTGATTAGTAATATGCATTGCTAAGGACTTCATTTGGACAACTTTAAAGATGATTTTCTCAATATCTTTATTTTTTTGCACCCTCAGATTCCAGATTTTCAAATAGTTGTATCTCAGCCAAATATTGTCCTATCCTAACAAACCATACATCAATGGAAAACTTATTTATTCAGCTCAATTTCTCAACTAGAATTATCCTTATGACTGGTTTTGTGGTCCAGGGTCACATATACGACAAAAATATGGGCTTAAATAAGGCATAGGCAACATAGTGCAAGGATGTTTTACAGCAATAACCTACACAATAAGAATGTGTAGAATGTCCTCATTAAGAAAGTAAATAAACTAAATAGAACCTAAACCAGCGATGCGCTTAGCTCCAGCCTTGGTTGAACACACCTGAAGCAGCTAATCATAATCTTTAGGACTACTTAAACTGCAGGCAGGTGTGTCTGGAGCAAGGTTGGACAGCTGTGAGCTAAACACAGAGGTACAGTTTTATTCATAACTATGGGTCACAGAACATAGCTTACTTCTTGTTGGTATGCTGAAAGGAGTCCCAACCGATGACTGGCTGGTCACTGCTGGTCCAGAGGTTTTCAGTCTCGAGGCACCCGTTTCCTCATCTTCTGAACTGGGAATCACAACCGGAGATTTTTCTTTTGATGGCGAAGGGCTTCCAAAGATCTTCTGCACAGAGTCTGACCCAAAGACGAACTTTGGAGGAGAGACCACATTCTTGGTGCTTTGAGGTGTCTGATCCAGTTTAGGACTGCCTTCCTCAGAGAGTCCGGTACGTTCTTTTGTGGTTTCCTCAAGTACAGCAACTGCAGCCTGGCCACAAAGCGTCTCCTGGGTGGAGGCAGGTACTCTCGCAGAAAATGGGGTTAGTAGAGTGTCTTTTTCCTGTGCAGTCCTCGCCTCTTCGAAGATTTCTTTGAAAGCACTTGCAGTTTCCTGCAGTTTAAATCGAACTGCCAGCTGTTCCACCTTGCCCTGCCCTTCAGCAAAATCAAAGGCACTCCAGATCCACGCTTTCTCGGCTCCTTTCATGGGCTCGAGCTTGATATTGGAAGCAATCCAATGGTTTGCACACAGTTTGAGGACCTGGTCCCGTCTCATCACGAGTCTGACGCGCTTTGTTTCATAGTGTTGTAGTATTTTAAGGTCTCCTATACCTCGTTCCTTCCACTGACTGAGATCTTTATCATAGCGGTATAATTTGGCACGGTGACTGAAAAGGACTTGCTCGTTCTCCTCTCCTGTTGAGACTTCAACAAGATCAGGCAATGGCACAACAGGCTCAAAGTACTGACCATCTCGCTCTTCCTCCTGCGACGCTTCTTGCTCATCATCTGTGCCAACAGAAGCCTGGCTCTGGTTTAGCTTAGATGGAGACTTAGAGGAACTGAGAATAGGCTGAAAACTGAAACTGAAGCCTGTGGACGATTCGCCAAAGCGGAATAAATTTTTAGCTACTGGATCAGGCTGCAAAGGAGTATTGCACACAGAGGAGCTGGCATAGTCCTCGTGCACTTCCTCACGAAAATCGTAATTATCCCATTCTAAAGTGGGTGCGGTGCTCTCAGAGTCGAGCTTAACTACAATTGCAGAGGTACTATGACTTGTATCGCAACTTTTGTCATCCTTGTTTTGGCAAGTCAAGAATGATTTGAGGTCCTTAAGCCCAGATTTCATTTCTTCAGCTTGCTTTATAAGCTGGGCCGTTCTGCCAGTGTTCACGAGCTTGTGAGGTGTCTGCAAAGGAATATCCAAAAGCAGTCGTTGACACTCCTCGAATTTAAGCTTGAACTCTTCTGCAAGCTCAGGTGTTTTGAATTTTGCCGCAAGTTGTTCTAATTTGGCATCTCCATCTGAGAAGTCACTGGCCATCCACATCCAGGCTCGATCCGAGCCAGAGAGGGGCTTTAAGTTCATTGTGGTTGTGATCCAATGATTAGCACACACTTTAAACACCTGCTCTCTCCTCATAAGAACTCGAAGTCTCCCGTTCTGATTATTCTTGAGCAGTTTAAGGTTGCCGACTCCTCTTTCTTTCCATTGGTTTGTTTCCGTATCAAATCTGAAGAGTTTGACACGCTGTGAATACAAGACTTTCTCATCTTCTTCGCCTGTAACAAGGTCGACCTTCTCCGGCATCTGAACAACGGGCTCAAACTGAATATCGTCATTCTCCTCGGTTTTGTACATTTCATCATCTTGATCGACAGAGGTGTCGGCCTTGGAGCTGGAATGAACTCCTGTAAAGAGCTGCTCGCCAGCCCCTGCAAAGCCTTTGAAAGCGGGATCATTCTGGCCAAACTGAAAACTGCCTTGTGACTTTGCCAAGTCAGCGAAACTAAAGGTGTTAGGCTTTTCAGTAAAGAGGGGATTATTATCATGACTATCAGCATCTACAGACTGTTCTGAGGTACTTAGGGCTGCCTCTTTTTCTTTCTCTTTCTCTTTGTGAAGCTCAGCAATATTTTTGAGGAGGTCAGATGCAGACCCATTTTGGGACTGTTCATCTGATGGTTTTGCCTCAGATTCTGCAATGCCAAACTTAAATCCACCAGCAGGCGCCGACATGGAAAACGAAAAACTGGAACTGCCTGATGACTTTTCAGCCTCAGTTGTGGAGGACTCAAACTTGAAGCCTTCTGAGGATGCTTTATCCTGACTTGTGCCAAACTGAAAAGCAGGGCCTGGATTGAAATTGGCTTTAAATCCTGTCGCAGCAGGTTGGCTGCTAGAACTACCAAAACTGAAGGAAAAAGAGGAACTTGATGGTGCAGCAGAGGTCTTGTTTTTCATATTTGGGTTTGCTGTCTGACATGAAACACAATGGCTGGATGAACCTTCGTTTCTTACCAGGCAAGTCTCACAATCCCACTGTCCATCTTTTTTACCAAACATGGCAGCTAGCCCACCTTGTGATGTTGCTTTACTTTTTTCAGTGCGGCAGGGGGCTTGGCAAGAAACACATTCAGTTGCTGAGGCATCATTCCTCACTAGGCAGGAGTCACAGTCCCACTGACCCTCTTTCTTGGTAAACTGAGCACCAAATCCAGTGCCAAATGGGACTGCTGGACCTGCTGACACTTTCTCTTGTTGTGGTGCATCAGACTGAATTGTTTTCTTCTCAGCCTGAGCTACAAAGTCAGCAGATGTGACGGCAGCATCCTTCGATCCATTGGCAAACTGAGCACCAAATCCAGTGCCAAATGGGACTGCTGGACCTGCTGACACTTTCTCTTGTTGTGGTGCATCAGACTGAATTGTTTTCTTCTCAGCCTGAGCTCCAAAGTCAGCAGATGTGGCGGCAGCATCCTTCGATCCAAACTTAAAAGAAACTGGTATTTGAGATCCAAAAATGAAGCCCTTTGAGCTGACATCAGTGCTGGAGTTGTTCTTAGCAGAATCTCCAGAAAGTCCAAAAGAAAACAATTTGGCAGGAGGAGCGGCAGGGCCAGAGCCTTTGGGTTCCTCTACAGGTTTGACCTGTGCTGTAGAAGGAGCTGCACTGCTGCAGGCCACGCATACCGCAGACGTGGGAGCGTTTCTTACACAGCACATGTCACAGTCCCATTCACCCGCCTTCTTGGAAAACAGGGTTTTGAGATCCACTTCTTTGGATGAAACCTGAGGCTGTGGAATTTCGCTTTCCTTTTCAGCCAGTTGGCCTTGTGGGGATTCCGAAAGGAATTTTTGAGCCTCCTCAAATTTAACATCTTCTTCTACATGGGTGCTATCATTGTCACTCGCCCCACTTTTCTCTTCCCGAGGCTCTGAATTCCCTAATGTTGGCTTGGTTCCACTTGTAAAGCTAAATCTTTGGTCGCTGTTGCCAAAAATACTCATCTTGCTCTGAGCACCATCAGTGAATGAAAATCCTGCTGCACTTTTACTTCCAAAGGTAAAGACTCCGCTCTGGCTAGGCAGCTGGTCTTGGGTCTGATGTTTTGTTTCTGACGGCACCTCCACTTTGGGAGGAATATCTGATGTCAGAAGTCCCAAGAGGCTTTCACTATTTTTCCCCTGAGCAGAGGAGAAGGTGAAATCGCCATCATTGGACTTGAAATTGGATTTGAACTTGAACGCAGTTGATGCTGTTGTTGTTGGCACAGCAGCTACTCCTCCAAAGTTGGGAACCTTAGCAGGTTCACCTGTGAACTGCGGCCCAAAACTCATCTTGGGGTCGACAGCCTTGCTTTCAGTGCTCCTGGATGGCTGTGTGGATGTAACAGCACATGGCTTAGTGAAATATCCAGGCTCTGGCAATGTTGGATTGACTGTGGGCTGAGGAACATTATGACCATAATACTCCTCACTGTATGGGGAGAGTAAGGATGTAGCTGGTGACTCAAACCGGATGGGAGGACCGAAGACTTGCTCTTGAGGATACATGCATGCGGGTGTTGACTGGAGAGGTGGGGTGTGTGTTGATTGTTGGTAGGCATACATATGTTGCTGAGGAGGAAGACGATTCATCCCATATACTGGGCCCTGCAGAGGCAAACAAACAATACTTTGATATAGATTCTCGGCTTCATTACTGTAAGGGTAGAATATTTTGTGTTTACATGGAAATCCCTCCAGTACCTTTGTTGGTGTGACATTTGCAGCGGTGCGCAGAAGATACTGTGAATTATATGCTGGAGACTGGTTGTAGTACACAGAGGGACCTGTAGTAGCAACTGAGACAAATAAAAGGAATGGTTTAGGCATGTCTCAACTACTGTACACACAAGTGGTTCTTTAGTTTGTTTGCATAAACAAAGCACATACATGGAAGAAAAACCTGCACAAGCCTCATTGTTTCTCACATCTACTTTTGTGAGATTGTTAGGGGTGACCCAGAATAGTCGACGATTCGATGCTTCGATAGGAGGAGCCCGATTCGACTACCAATCTCACAGTCGAATATTCGTGGGGTGTTATGATCATGCCATTTGGGGGAGCTCAAATGTCTGATTTCACATAGAACTACTGGTTTTCTCCCAATAAGTTAATATACAGCCTATTAAAATAATGCTGTAAATAAGAATTTGAAAAGAAAGAAGCTTCAAATAAATATTTTAACGCGTGTGAATAAATCCAACCACCCCTATAGATTAAAGTTTCACTTTCTATAGTCCGTGACCGACAGAGGAGCATCTTGGCGGCAGCGATTTAAAACTTTAACAAGACTCAAACTGACACAGACAGAGTGAAAGACTGGATTTTTTCTATCAGGTAGGGTACAAGTGAAAACATTTCAGCCGGTTTATATATGTCGTGTATATATTATTTATCTCGTATAAGATGCATGTGGTTGAGTTGCGCTGCAGTAAAGCGCTTCATTGTAGTACTACGGTGATTATCTCTTCAGCGCACAGCACGAGCAGGACAAACAATGCTGAATATTAATAACTATGACTGGGACTGTCATATACATAACATTATAATGAGAACACTATTATAATAAAACGCTGTGAAATTTTAGAGTTTAGTTGCCGTGTTTCTGCACGTTGTTGCATTAAGAGCACGTCCACAAAAGGAGTTCATTCAGAGCTGCACAGACACGTTCCATGCATTCGGGGCATCTTGTGCAGATAGCCTATAATTCGTAATATTAACGTTATGTTGTATAAATAACGAAACGTATTCTATATGAGATAAATGATGAGTTAAATCCCACTGATTAAAAACCTGCTGCTTCATTCTACTGGTCATCTTCAGCGCTCGCAGCTCAAAACAGATATGCAGAACATTAATAACTACTGTCATATACATGACGTTATAACGAGAGCACTATTGTAAAAAATGTTGTGAATTCTTAGGGTTTCGCTGACATTTAATGTTAACTATCTTTTAATTAAAACAAAACATTTACCCCGTTTGTATCTGCGAGGCGTCCGTTACACATTTTCCCTATGTGTTAACGTAATTATGACTGTCGAATGTCTGACTTGACTCTTGGTAATGTATTTTGCCCCACCCCCAAACATATGATTCGACTATCAGTCGAATATCGGCAAGATTC
>NW_015554149.1:68231-69376 GCF_001515605.1 Sinocyclocheilus anshuiensis
ACCACTAGTATACACGTACAATTTCACATTTCAATCAAAGACTGCTGATTTGGGTAAGCCATTGAACTGACCAGTGAGAGGAACACCGTGGAATGTCTGCGCTGCAGGAAACGTTTCCTGAAGTCCTTCTGCATCATAGTTGTCTCGATACATCCTATATGAGGATGCTGCGGCATCTGAAGAGTTATGACGCAGGTCATGAACCTCATTCTGTGTGAGAAAAATTTTTAAAAATACCAAAAATGAATTTCCAAACACTTGTTTTCAGCTGGTACTACAGGGCATTTATTATAGCTTATTTTTAAGTAATATTTTTGCCTTGCATGCCTTTATTAGGAGAGTAGAGCAAGAGCGAGAGGGGCACAGGAGAGATAAAGACCTTGAGCTGGGACTAGAAGCTGTGCTAGATGCCAGAGCATTGCAGACAAGACCATTTCATTCAATATTCAATAATGTACTGGGTTAATATAGCTTCACTGCATGATAATTTACCCTTACGATCCCCTTTGCTTGAAGTTGAAAGCTGGTTAAAGGAACACTCCACTATTTTTGAAAATAGGCTCATTTTCCAACTCACCTAGAGTTTTACCGTTTTCTAATCCATTCAGCCGATCTCCGGGTCTGGCGGTAGCACTTTTAGCTGCAGCTTAGCATAGATCATTGAATCGGATTGGACCGTTAACATCTCGCTCAAAAATGACCAAAGAGTTTCTATATTTTTCCTATTTAAAACTTGACTCTTCTGTGGTTACATCGTGTACTAAGACCGACGGAAAATGAAAAGAAATTTTTTAGGCCGATATGGCTAGGAACTATACTCTCATTCCAGCGTAATAATCAAGGAACTTGGCTGCCGTACCATGGGTACAGCAGGCGCAATGATATTACGCAGCGCCTGAAAATAGGCTTCTTGGAAGTAACCTAGCTGGGGACTATTTTCAGGCACTGCGTAATATCATTGCGCCTGCTGTACCCATGGTACGGCAGCCAAGTTCCTTGATTATTACGCTGGAATGAGAGTATAGTTCCTAGCCATATCGGCCTAAAAAATTTCTTTTCATTTTCCGTCGGTCTTAGTACACGATGTAACCACAGAAGAGTCAAGTTTTAAATAGGAAAAATATAGAAACTCTTTGGTAATTTTT
>NW_015554149.1:69903-74795 GCF_001515605.1 Sinocyclocheilus anshuiensis
AGTTGAAAGCTGGTTAAAGGAACACTCCACTATTTTTGAAAATAGGCTCATTTTCCAACTCACCTAGAGTTTTACCGTTTTCTAATCCATTCAGCCGATCTCCGGGTCTGGCGGTAGCACTTTTAGCTGCAGCTTAGCATAGATCATTGAATCGGATTGGACCGTTAACATCTCGCTCAAAAATGACCAAAGAGTTTCTATATTTTTCCTATTTAAAACTTGACTCTTCTGTGGTTACATCGTGTACTAAGACCGACGGAAAATGAAAAGAAATTTTTTAGGCCGATATGGCTAGGAACTATACTCTCATTCCAGCGTAATAATCAAGGAACTTGGCTGCCGTACCATGGGTACAGCAGCAAAGTTCCTTGATTATTATGCCGGAATGAGAACTAATCCTTTAAAGTTATAAAAACATGGATTATTCAACAGAAGACATTAAAAACAGACAAAAGTAACTATGCTTTTTAGAGCTTTAGCTAGAGTTGTCAAATGTAGCGGCACTAAGGTGATTCTGAAATAATAAAAATGTGCTGATACCAGTTTCTGCAGCATTGGTAATACAGACTCAGTTTGGCTCCCGCTGACAGCCGACTGCTTTTGAACACTCCTGCATGTATTTATGAGTGCAAAGGTTTCTATTTACAATGTGTTTTTGCAGCATTAGGGGCTTTTCACATTTTTTTTTTTTCATAGTTCCTAGAACTATTGGCGGAAGTACCCGCTTTTTGTCGTGTTCGCACCGCAGGAACTAGGAATGGTTTTAGTTCTAGGTACTCCGTTTGGAGGAACTAAATTAGCTCCTACTTCAGAGTAGGGTCTAAAACGGTTCTGTAGGAACTACCAGTGATGTAAGTGTACGCTGATTAGCCAAACGCATACGAAACACCGGCTACCCGGCATTTTGTAAAAATACTTACTCCATGAACATGGAAAACAGCGATAACGGCATTTACCTGTTAGCCCAGCTTTTTGCTCTTTCAGTCGTGTAAATTGTTGGCACTTTTCCACTGCGTGGTACGACTCGGCACGGCTCAGTACGGCACAGCGCGGCTCGGCTCAGCTCAGTTTGCATTTCCACTGCAGTTTAGTACCGCTTTAGAGTGGGCGGTATTATTCACGTCGTTATAGTTGTGCCGCTTCTACTGCCGCGACTCCTGAAAAACGTTTTCATTCCACGTCACCCCATCAAGCTCTCGCTGGATCCGCTTCTCTTAAAAAAAACCGTTAAAAAAAGGTGCGCTCATTCAAAACAGTTGCGTTCGATCCTTCGCTGGCTGTGCTAATTTAAGTCTAGTGGTTCTGTTGTGTCTCTGTCGTAAGTTCAGTGACGCAGGTAGCGATGATTCTCTCCGGCCAATCCGTGATCAGCAGAGTTTACACGTCACGTTTTGGTAACGGTACGGTTCACTTGGAACCTCAACCGAGGTGGTAAAAAAAAAAAAAAAAAAAAAGTACCAGGTACTGTACCCAGTGGAAAACCCCCCAAAAGTGAACCGTACCGAACCGTGCCGTACCATGCAGTGGAAAAGCGTCATTACATTCAATCTCAGTTATCACAAAACCCAAAACACAACAAGAACAGCTCCGATCATGGCGTCCTCCATTAACTGTATGTCTGTTGAGCACAAGAATGCATCAGCCAATCAGAGGCGTTTTAAGTTCATCAACCGCTCAAAGCAGTGTTCAGCGCGCTTCTGCACAAAGACATGAGGTGAACAAGAGGCTGAGTATTAGCTTCAATAATAATGGGAGTTCTGGCAAGAGTGCGCTCACGCTGAAATGAAGCGTATCATTTCATTTGTGTGTCAATGGATCAGTAAAACATATCTCTGTTGAATTTCAATCTCGGCTGAACCTCGTGTGTGTTAGTGTATGCTCTCCAGTGGCATGCAAACGTCCTTCAGTCTGGCTCTGAACTAGACTACAGCACTCTCCTAATTCTCTGCTCAAACGGTTTGTCTCTATGTGCTCACTCAATTAAAATGTCAAAATGTATATATAAAAAAGAATAAGCTTCCATAATAAAATCATAAATAAAACAAAAATAATGCCCAGAAGGCAAATTCACACTGTGGAAAAGCGAAAGCAAAGAAACTGATTGATTCTTCTGCAGGCTGTTGGTGTCTGACTGACCTTCAAGGCCTCGACCTGTTGGCATAACATCTGCAGCAGTGACTTCTGGTCCTCCACCCAGTGAGGAGGCGTTTTGGGGGAGAACTGCAGGAGGGAGACAGAGACAATCAGCAACAGTAAACGGCACGCAGAGTTTGAGCAGAAACAGCAGAACCTAATGTACCACAGATCTTTTGGACGGTGACGTGACACTCTTGGATGGGGAAGGAGTGGAGAATTTAACATGGCCTTCAGCGGGCTGACTGGGGCTGGATGTCACAGGATAGTCCACCTGATCTTCATCCACCTCACCAACATCTTCAAGCTGCTGGTTGACTTCATTCAACAAATCCATCACCTCCTCCATAGATACAGGTAACTTCACAAAAAACACATACAGACATGCCAGCGGTGCACCATATGCAAATATTTATGTCACAACATTATTATAACTCTGACTGATTACAATAAAAATCACCATTACAGATGTGGCCATTAAGAATGCACATTTTTTCTTGCGCCAGCACGCAACTGGTCGAGCATGATAACAGAGCTCCCTGCAGGCACTTTTTCAGATTTTTAAAAACATTGTTGTGCTTCACACAATATACACCAGGTGGCGCAAGGAACAACATCGGCAGTTAAACACCCAATAACCCAATATTTAAAAAAAAAAAAAAAAGATTGCCAATAAAAAGTCAACTTTTTATTACAAAAATAAATTGATTTTAAAACAATGTGCAGTGCGAGTAAATCTTTGATTTTTTTGTTAGTTTGCAGACTAATTTGCAGTTTGTTCTGCTGATATTGTTTTCTTGCAAGTTGAAGAGTTTTGAATTCCAGTGGAGCTGTATTCCAGTGGACGGTATAGGCGCAAGAATGAAAGACCTGATGCAATAAGTTTTGTAACCACCCAGAGTTTGGTTACTGTGTTTCTTTGGTGTAATGCCACTACCATTCACTAGGGGGCTCTAGGTATCATTCTCTCTTGTATATAGCCAGGTAAGGGGGAGAAGTCGTCAGTATTGTTTGGTGAAGGGGAAGCATGGTTTTTCTTCCATGGTTCACTCAAACTGCTCTGAGTCCATCTGCCTAACTATCTGCCGCTTTTGGCACTGTGAACCATCAGATCCTCCTGTCCACCCTCTCATCACTGGGCATCACAGGGATTCCACTTCGCTAGTTTGAATCCTATCTCACTGGTAGGTCTTTAGGGTGGCCTGGGGTGGGGAGGTATCCAAAGCACATCAACTGGTCACTGGGGTTCCCCAGGGTTCAGTTCTTGGACCCCTCCTCTTCTCCATATACACTACATCACTGGGACCCATCATACAGGCACATGGCTTCTCCTACCATTGCTATGCTGATGACACACAGCTCTCTCGCTCTCATTACAACCAGATGATCCAACGGTAGCTGCACGGATCTCAGGCTGCCTGGCGGACATCTTGGC
Organism: Sinocyclocheilus anshuiensis; assembly: GCF_001515605.1. Taxonomy (NCBI): domain Eukaryota; kingdom Metazoa; phylum Chordata; class Actinopteri; order Cypriniformes; family Cyprinidae; genus Sinocyclocheilus; species Sinocyclocheilus anshuiensis. The sequence goes on from NW_015554149.1 coordinate 73,472, forward strand.
ATGGATGAAAGAACATCGCCTAAAGCTAAACCTGGCAAAGACTGAGCTTCTTGTCTTCCCTGCCACTCCAACTCTACAGCATGATTTCACCATCCAGCTAGGTCCTTCAACAATTACCCCATCAAGTTCGGTCAGAAATCTTGGTATAATCTTTGATGACCAGCTGACCTTCAAAGACCACATTGCAAAGACTGCTCGATCTTGCAGGTTTGCATTGCACAACATCAGAAAAATCAGGCCCTTTCTAACGGAGCATGCTGCACAACTTCTTGTCCAGGCCCTTGTCATTTCTAGGCTGGACTACTGCAATGCTCTTCTGGCTGGACTTCCATCAAGCACAATCAAACCTCTACAAATGATTCAGAATGCAGCGGTACGACTGGTCTTCAACGAGCCCAAAAGAGCCCATGTTACACCTCTCTTTATCTCCTTGCACTGGCTACCGGTTGCGGCTCGCATCAAGTTCAAGACATTGATGCTTGCATATAGAACAGCCACAGGCTCAGCACCTGCCTACTTCCACTCCCTACAACGAATCTACATCCCCTTCCAGAAGTCTGAGATCCACTAGTGAGCGACTCCTCGTGGTACCATCACAGAGAGGCTCAAAATCACTTTCCAGAACATTCTCGTTCACCGTTCCTGGCTGGTGGAATGATCTTCCCACCCCTATCCGGAATGCTGAATCCCTGACAATTTTCAAGAGACAGCTGAAAACTCATCTCTTTCATCACTATCTGGCTTCATCCTAAATAAAAAAATAAATAAAAAAAGTCTTCTTTATTTATTCCTTCCCTTTCAAGCTTGTACTTATTTGAACAATGCCTGAAACTTGGTATTACGAGCACTTCCTGTGTCTGTTTGCCTCTTTAAGAAGAATCGCTTGATGTATTCCCCAATTGTAAGTCGTTTTGGATAAAAGCGTCTGCAAGATGAATAAATGTAAATGTCCAGACTGAGAAACCTCGGTTTCAAGCTCAATCATGTAAGTGTTCTGTTGTTGTCTGGTTAATTTTATGTTGGTTATGTGGTTATGTTATGGCAGGGCCTGAATTTTGTTTTGGAAAATGGGGGGGAATTCCCCCTTTAGGTGGCCCTTATGGGGGGGATTTTTTTAATTTGAGGGGGGAGTTAGGGTATTTCTTTAGACCAGTGGTTCTCAACGCGGCCCCCGGTCACGAATTCAAATGCGGCCCACCGTGCTGAACACAATTAAAAAAAAATACTTTCAGTTTTACAATTCATTTTAGTTTTTACATTAATTTAAAAATGTACTAAATAAATATAAGTTATACTGTTTTTATAATGTAAAATAATTTAGTTT
>NW_015554149.1:74829-90222 GCF_001515605.1 Sinocyclocheilus anshuiensis
GGGCTGAAATGCAGGGCTCTAGCTCTGATCTAGCACACAGAAAACGATTTGACTGAAAATTTATCAGAAGATATGAAAGAAAGATAGTGGTCATCGGCGCAATTTGGAAAAAGAGGCGGCTTTTCTGCATTATGTATGGATTTTTTCCTTCTTTCTTTTTTTTTACTCTTTGTACAGCAGTTATTGTTCATTCTAAATTAATTTTTAAATGTAGAATGTGTTACATAAATACATGAAATGTAGAACATATAAAAAAGTGCTCGTGGCTCCTCTGCCAGTGGGTGCCCCCCCACGCATAAAAGTGAAACTCCGCCTATGTGCTGTTACTCCTTTCGAGCCGAAGTTCACAAAATTGGGTGTTATTTATGGGGAGTAGAATTATTTATTTATTTCAATGAATGTAATCGATTAGATATCATAATATTTAGGCTATAATATTATAAATCAGGTTGGTTTGTATTGCTGACGTAATATGTAAATGATATGCGTGCGGCCCGCGAGACTTGCACTTGGACCATAGTGCGGCCTGGTGGAAAAAAAAGGTTGAGAACCACTGCTTTAGACATATTTTTAAACTACAATCATCCAGCCTAAATGTTTCGTCACCCAGTGTATTTGTGTTTTACAAGTTATAATGTTGTCGATTCATATTTATATTGTGAGGAAGATACTTAAACTCTGAATTTAATTTATTTTAACTAAAAAAGACAAGTAGACAGTCAGTAATAAAATAAGAATAGATTAATGACAAGCAATGGCACAAACAAATACAATAAAAAGATACAACTAAAATTAACTGTGCTTTAAGTTTTTCAGGTAGGTTTAACAGTAATATTCAGGTACAGAAATACCACAGAAACAGAATAATCTATTTAACTTTAAAATAACACTGGTTAGTCTTCAATGTATAAATAAACATTAATGACAGACAGCAGCAGGTTTATTTAGGTTGCTTGTCCTCTTTAAGACCTCATGTACGGATCAAACTGTTACACAAGTTTTGTTTCTCAACTGTTTACATTAACTTAATAGCCTGTATACCGACAATGTTTAGTATAAATCGACTGTTTACATGAATACTCATCAAGACGGGCACTTTAACATATTTTTGTATGTATTTGGCTGTTTATGTGTAATAAGGCGCACGCTTTCAGATGCGTCTCTATGTGCGTGCGCTTTGGGTGTGAGGCGGCTCACAGAAAGGGTCTCACAGTCACAGAGCGCACAAGTACTGAATTGAGCACTTGAATGTTTAAAATTGTAAGACTCAAAAGCCCGTGCAAATGATACATTCCGTCATCTGTCGCGAGCGTCTTTCACATTGAAATATTTGCGGGAATTTCTTTACAAGCGCGGAAACTGCGGGAATCAGTAGAATTATGCACAATCCCGCGCCAAATTTCAAGCCCTGTATGGGTAAGCTGTATTTTCTTTTCTTGTCTTACGGCTGCTGTTTTGGTGTGCAAGTGGCGTGCTAATGCTAGTTTATGTCTTGTTTGTAGAAGGACTTTTTTTTGTATAGCATCTGTCTTCATTCCTTCATTGTTGGAGGTCGATGCTAATGGTATAACTGGAACATGAGAGCTCTACAATCGGAGGTCAGTGGTATCAAGGCCTGATTTCATCGTTGTGGTGTTTGGACTTGGATTTCCTGATTCACTGCATCACATCACTCCATGGACATTTCTTCAACTAGTCTTCATCTCAACGAACGGTACAACTCTAAGCTACATATCTTTGGGATTTTTCTATGGACAACATGGACAATGGACAGCTAAAGTTTTTCTTTTCCAACTTCATTGCCAAACAACAGTGACAATATTGCATTCACGTGAGTTTTTGGACGTTATATATTTGTAATTCCAATTTCCTGCTGGGTTTTTTTTCCATGTAAATATATATACTTGTGTTGTTTCTCAAACCCTAAAGAAAAGAAAAGATAAAGCATATCTGTTTGTGATTTGAGGTTTATTCTTGAATTGTGAAATTCTAATGCAAGTTTGGTCGGTGGGTCCTTCCCTCAAATTTATCTTGTAGCTTGCCTCACTAGGTAATTTCTCAGGGAGACTGTTACAGTTTGTTCAACTCGCAAACAAAGGTTTTAGACGTTCAAACAATGACAGCAGAACGGAAAGCAAATTTGTGCATGCGTGATGAAAACTGCACAAGGAAATCAAAGCTTTACTCGCACTGCAAAGGGGTTTGAAATCAGTTGCTTAAATTTTGTAATTAAAACAGCTTTAAGCTATTTTTTTGTTTGTTTTGTTAATCGTAAATGATTTAAATGAAATATTTAGTGTATAGACCTATATATTCCTTTTTATTTCTATAGTTTCATTGTTTTCTCCATTCAGAAACAGATGTGGTTTTATACCAATATTTTATACCATTTTATTACATAACAGTAAAATAACGCTTACATTATCCTAAAAATATAAGAAATAAAAGAATCCATATAGCCCTACAGCAGCTTTATGTTTGTTTATGCTTTTTCATCTGCAGAAATCATAAAATAAAACATATTTTTTAATGGTTATAGGCTATAACGATGCATTAATCAATTACAGTCTGAGCTGAACAAGGAAACTCTTGCTAAGTGTGATTTTTTTCATCTTCTCTGAGTTCATGCAAAATTATCTGAACTAAATGAACATGTTTTAACAGGTTTCCAGCTTTTAAAATGACCATTAAAATCACCAAAAAAATACCCTCCAAAAATGGCACAGGCTCAGTCCAGCGTTTTAGTATAGCAATAATAACAACCACTTCAGTACAGCATGTTGCATGACTGCCCCCTACTGATCATGTCTTTCCTGTGCTAGAGCATTCCCTGTGGTGACCACCGTGATCCTCTCTATCTGACCGCGCATTCTCAATGGCCACATCTGTATATACATCATGGAAATGTGATTACAAACACTAGTGGAAAAAAATGACTGTCCTCACGACAATTTCCTAAGTAGTAGATCAATTACAAAAGACTTCTTCTCAATGCACATAGCGAGGTTTTCTCCTTCTCGTTTAACATCATGAGCATTTCCTCCGATTCTCAATCCTCCTCTCCATATGGTTTGTGGTTTTGTGTTTGGACAGCCCAGCATAGTATACTAGATTATTTTTGGTGATTCTGATTACTCGACATGAACACATGGGTGTCCACCTGTTCCTCAGGTCCTGAGGACATTCCCTCAGGATGATTCTCTGTGTGTTCAAGTGCAGGTAAAACCATGCAACAGCAGGGTTAAGCCACACAGAACATGTTCTTAACTACACTCAGATGGACACTGCTGAAGGAAATAAAACATGCAGCTCAATCAGAGAGTTCAGACGATCAACATCTGCTCTGATGGATTCAGTGAAGGATTCATCATAATGATTCAAACGTAACTTAAGCATAATCTGGACCGTATGCAGCACTAGTTGTTGAATCAGAGTGAACAGGAGGAATACAGTGCTTCTGGAATGAATCTTTTGAGCCTTAAATTCTTAAAAATAAATCTATACATCTATAAAACTATTTTTAAGACTCTGACAGGTTTAATACAATACATTTCCTGCAATGGTCACTTGTGCAAATAAAGAGAGCAGCACAGAGACCATACGAGGGAGTCAGTGGTGTGTTTCACATACCTTCTCCAAATCCTCTGCATTGGCCTGATAAATCTTGGCCAAGTATTTCCTGAACTTCAGGAGGAAGCTGGTGCACTTGCCCTGAGTTTCCTCAAGCCCGTTCCCTGCCTCCTCTGACAGCCTCTGATAAATCTGCCGATCAACACATGAGTCACGTCAAAAGCTGTCAGACGCAGCGCTAGCTCCTTCAGACGGAGCTGCTGATGAGCTGAAGCTGAGTCAGTGTGACTGTGCCGTTACCTTCGCCAGATGCCAGTTAGACGAGATGCTGTTGAGCTGCTCCAGCTTTTCGATGGCCTCCTCAGTGTTGCCCTCGATGTCAAGGAGTGTGGCGAAGCTTATGACTGCATCTTCCTCATACACTCGCACCTGAGAGGGCTAACGTCCAAAAGACCATTAGAGAGGACATGATAACAGAAAACAAAGAGACTGCAGCAGGAAGCCACGCACATCATCCCAGCAGCCAAAGCACTGAAGTAACGGAGATACCTGTATGTCTCTGCTCTGAAAGTGCATGAACATGGGCTGCAGGGGTTCAGGGATGCTGCGTTTGTGTCGGACCTTCTCCAGCAGGGGGAGCACAACCCTCCAGTAGTGCACACTGCGGCTAGCATACTCCTTCTGATCGTAGTAAGAGTTCACCCGCTCAGTCTGACAAACACACACACACACACACACTTACTGCTGGCCTTCTGCGGCTCTGATGAAGGCACATTTAACACTTCTTAAGACCAAGTAAAGGAAATGAAAGGAATAAACTAAAGGAAATAGTGCGCACTGCGGCTAGCATACTCCTTCTGATCGTAGTAAGAGTTCACCCGCTCAGTCTGACAAACACACACACACACACACACTTACTGCTGGCCTTCTGCGGCTCTGATGAAGGCACATTTAACACTTCTTAAGACCAAGTAAAGGAAATGAAAGGAATAAACTAAAGGAAACACAATACATCAATATGTTTGCTAAATGTAAATCTATAGAGAAACACAATGAGAGCTATGAAAAGTGCATTAAAGTGCAAAAATACTTCCAGCAATCTTCATTAATTTTGAAAAAAAAAAAAGCTTAAGGTTTAAATAGCTCTGCTCCCAAAAACTAGAATATGGAAATTAAATTGCATCTGATCACAGCAGCAAAATAAAATAAAAAAATCCTCTGTATTTGTCTTGTTTTCCAGTGCAAATGTCTAAAAAAATGTCTATTAAATCATGATGAAAGAAAATAACATTAAAAGTGCAGTATGTAAGATCGACAGCTAGTGGTTGAAATGGGTACTGCAGTCCAAATTCAAAATAATGGAGAGAGCCGTTTCTCACGCTTCCTCCTACTCAGACTCAACGCTCACGCATTGAGGACACACGACGAGCCTTGCACTGTAATTTGATGAATTTATTTACTGTGTTTTAATGTTAACTTACATAGTGCACCTTTAAAAGAGAAGTCTAGTTTTCCGGAAAATTTGTTCAAAATGAAGTGAGTTTATGATTATAATAATCAACTTAATTCAAAGGCAAAACATGTTCTCATTCCCCATTGACAGATATTTGTTCTTATAACGGCTGCGCGATAAATCGCATGTGATAGTCATGCACATCTCGTCAGTAAAGCCGGTTCTGTGATTAGTAGTAAATGCCGCTCCATCTGAAAGCACGTGCTGGAGATTTACTACTAATCATAGAACCGGCTTTACTGACGAGATGCGCATGACTATCACATGCGATTTATCGTGCAGCCCTAGTTCTTGTTTTAATCAACTCACTTAGTTCTGTTCAATTTCTCAAGACTTCAATTTACATGTCCAGTAAGTGTATCTTGAGTTAAGGATGTTTAGATATTTGTATTGGAAAGCAAGACAAAACTACTAATAAAGGAGTGCATGCAAACTTAATTTGTGGAGGGCGAATAAAGACTTTTTTAAAGAAAGAGAAACTGTTACCAGGACTCTAAAATGTGGCCAAAACTAATGAAGTCAAAAACGATGAACCATTTTGTGACAAAAACGTGTGAAAGCAATGAAGATTTGTCCAGCTGATTTCGTCAGCAGACTGCATGAGCTGCGATGGATGTAAGAAATGAAGTGTATGACATCAGGTGATGAGGTGCAGGTGGTCAGGACGTACCGCGTCAGTCAGATGTTTAGCCCAGTGTATGAGCAGCGCCGGCTGCAGGCCGTGTTTCTCTCCTGCGCGCAGCGTGCCCAGACCATGCTGAACGAGCAGACGCAGTTTAGCAGACGTCCCGGGCCTGAGACACACACACACACACTGCAGTAAGGAACACATGACGTCACACACACACACACACACAACACACACACACACGAGGAGTCACTCACTGCGCTCTCTTGTGAATCAGGCTGTAGACAGCATCCCACCACTCTCTCTGTCCGTCAGACGACAGCAGCTTCATGATGTGCAGCGGCAGACAGCGCGGCTCGTGCGGCTGAGCGCAGGCCATCTTTCCTCGCTCCTGCAGCTGCGCCTGACTGCAGAACACCACGCCGCACACGAACACCTGCAACACACATATGACAGAGATCTACATCACAGCCTAGACCAGTGTGTCCTTTGTGTCCTCGTGCAGTCAGATGGGACACACAGGTCGAGATACTTCACCTGCTTGGACTTGCTCAGCTGGGCTTTAAAAGACACTCAAAACTGCGCTGACACTCTCAGAGGAGAACAAAATGAATTAAATTTAGCAGCTAAATAATGACACTCACGTCTTCTGCAGAGCTGCTTTACAGCAGAATTTGAATGTCTCCTGTTTGATTACGCTTGCAACACTGATTATTTTCCTGCTTCTCTGTAAAGCTGCTTTGAAAAAATCTGTATCATATAAAGTAGGGCTGTGCAATTACTCTAAATACGGTTTCGATTTCAGCCTCCAACGATTATGAAAATACAAATATCGAGATAAAATGATTCCGCCCCCTTTCCAGCGGTGCTCTTTCGCTCCTCCATAAAAGCCCAATTTCACGTGCAAATCAGTAAAGTGTATTGTACAATGTAACGTGACTTTTGCAAAATGGGATGTGCTTGATTTATTAAAGTGTTTAAGATTTATTAATGTTTTTAAAAGCGCCAAAGAGAACTTGCGCCGTTCCTCAGGAGGCTTTCTGTGCATGCGCTCAGAGACGGAACACAGACATGTAAAGTCAACTTTTAGTGCCTAATCACTGATCTGTCTAAATACGGATAGAAGTCTGTCTAATAATCAGATAGAACGGTTCTTTTTTGTACATTTGATTCATAATTTCTGATAGCTGCTATCTGAAAACTTTAGACTTGCATTAAAAAACTCTTAAAGCACAGTTGGTTTCATTTCTATCTTTTTTATTCTATTGTATTTGTCCTTTTTTTTTATTACTGACAGTTTAATCTTCAATAATTGTTTGTTTTTTACTATTATTAGTTACCCTAGTATTCTGCTGTGGTATTGAGACTTGTGTAATGGTCCCTAAAATGTAGATGTCATAGAATATATATTTGATATATCACTTTAAATAATCTTTAATTTATCCTTAAACAAATCACTCATATAAAGTTTTGGTCATATGGCCCACTCAAAATCAGGTTAAATAATCGTGATTATGATTTTTGGCATAATCAAGCAGCCCTAGTATAAAGCGCTACTGAAACACACGTGACTTGACGACAGAAATTAAGCTAGTTCTCGATAACGGATCAGCAGATTGTTGAAGTTCCCTGACAATCCTGCATGTTAGTTGGAGCCTTACTGGATTACACACCTGTAGATATTAAAGGGACAGTTCAGCCAGAAATGAAAGCTTGCTGTTAATTCACTCATCCTCAAGCCATCCAAGATGCAGGCGACTGTTTTTCTTCAGTAGAACTGTAAAGAAGATGTTTAGCTGAAACTGTGCTCCTTGGTGATTCATAAAATGCAAGTCAATGGCACTTTGAGAGTCAAAACAGGCATTTATAGGCAACTCAAAATGAATAACCGTGGCTCTTGATAATATATTGAAATCCTATGAAACAAAACTAAAGTAACAGTTCCTAATGGCCTATGTAAAAAGGTGAGATGATTAAGATTAGTTTATTCACTTAATATGCTTTAGAAGTATTTTTTAACACTTTCATAATATAATTGCATACACATGATGTCACTGCACGACTACAATTATCTTTTTTTTTTTTAAGTTATATTTATGGGCTTTTTTCTGCCTTTAATGGACAGGACAGTAGAGAGCAGACAGGAAAATACTGGGCAGAGACGGGAACCAAACTGGGGTCACTGGGAGCACAGATGCACTGTATATCGGCGCATTAACCACGAGGCTATCGGCGCCGACGTGACTAAGGTTATTTGAACCATTTCATTGAATTAAGCTGTCTGATAGAACTAGTGTTGTGTACCGAACTCGGTACTTTTAAGGGCACCAACCGAATTGAGTCGGTACTACCGAGTACCGATTCACGTGAAATCAATCGGTGCCAAATTTCGGTACCTGAGAACGCATCTGGGCGCATAAGCTACAGAGAAAGAGAGACCCTGTGACGTGAGGTCACCCCTGCAACTCGTTCAAACAACACACAGGGCAAGCCGAAATGTTCGGACAATAAATCAAAAGTAGCCACTGCCACTTAATTCGAATCGCGATATGAACTAGTGTCTGTGAATATTAAAATGCAAAAATATGGTTTAAATATGAATCCTGCATGTTCTGCTTGCCTCTGTATGTATGTATGGCGGAAACGCGGTTTTGTTTACTATGCAAATACTGAAGCACGCGTGACGCTCGCTGTGATTTCCGGCCTCTGCGTCTCACTATATGACGGCATGAACAAACACTTAATCTCCAGAGCTGCTGTGAGAGTCACTTCATGAGAATTTCACCGTTTCATTTGAGAAAACTAGCTTCATCATACTGTATACACACAGAAACTTCATGGCAACCTGTCAAAATAACAGTACGGTTTAACATGTAACAGAAATATATTACTCTTGTATTACTTTTGAACAGTATCATGTACATCTTTAAATATTCCATTGTCTATCAAATTTAAAGAAAACAATTAAATTATAAAAATAATATTCACACAATTTTTCTTCCATGTATTAATGTCAACAGTAAACCTCAGTTTGTTTGCCAAAAAATAAAAGGGTTTAATTTTCATTTGATTTAAAATAAATGTTTAATGCCTTCACTTGATTTCAGAAAAATTAAAACAAGAATTTCTGAAAGAAAAAAAAAAAGTTTGTAGGGCCCTTTTGTTCAAAATGTTGAAATTGAGACTTTTGGATTTTTTTCACGGAAATAAATGTTTTTGTAATTACACAGAGTAAAGTACCGAAATTCAGGTACCGATACCGGTACCGGTTCAAATGTTAACGGTACCCAACCCTAGATAGAACCTGTGTGAAAAAAGAACTGTATTTCCCCGTCTGCCTGAGGCTACAGACCGATCGTTTCGCTTCATAAGACCCTTAATATACCATCAGGAGTCATGATATATTGATTGTGCTGCCTGATGTGCTTTTTTAATTCTCAAAATCAGGCAGCCACTGCATTTTTAATGAATCACCAAGGAGCACAGTTTCAGCTAAAAACTTCTTTACGGTTCTACTGAACAAAAACAGTCGCCTGCATCTTGGATGGGGTTGCAAAGGGGCGGAAACTTTCCAGTATATTTCCGGAAACTTTCCATGGGAACTTCGTCTGGGGAATTTTGGAAATATTCCAAGTTTGAAATTTACCAGGAATTTATGGGAATTTTGGGGAATTTATAGGAATTCACTGAAACTTTGGGGAAATTTATAAAACTATCATATGCAAACATAAATATAAACATTTTGTTTGATCATAGGCTCATATGCATGCAAACTAATACAAATTTTAAAAATGACATTTTTGGATTTTGGGGGGAAATCGGTGATGCTTTTTTAGGATTTATTGATGAATGAAAACTTGTGAACAGTGTTTATTCAAAATAGAAATCTTTTCTAACAATATAAGTCTTTACTATTACTTTATTAATTTAACACATCCTTGTTGAATAAAAGTATTAATTCATTTCAAAAAAAGAGAAAAGATACTGACCTCAAACTTTTGAATGGTAGTGTATTGTTAAAAAAGTATTTCTATTTTAAATAAACGCTGTTCTTTTTTTAACTCTTTATTCATTAAAGAATCCTGAAAAAAAAGAATCGCAGGTAATAAAAAAAAAAAATTAAACGGCACAACTGTTTCCAAAACTGACTATAAATCAGCATATTAGAATGATTTCTGAAGAATCACGTGACACTGAAGACTGGAGTAATGATGTTCAAAATTCAGCTTTGCATCACAGAAAAACATTATATTTTAAAGTGTATAAAAACCCGAAAACCATTATTTTAAATAGTAATACCAGTAATACTGCGCAATATTACCGTTTTGTTCTGTATTTTTGATCAAATAAATGAAGGCTTGATGAGCAAAAGATATGCAATGTTTAAAACATTAAAATAGTAATGTTTCCAAACTTTTGACCAGTACTGTACTCCTGTATGATAACAGAAAGCTGGCTAGCAGAAAGAGCATCACAGCTTGAGCTAGTTTATACCTCATAAACTGTCAATGAAATCGTCATTTTTAGACTTCTGTTTTATTATTATCTCATATAAATGTTTGTTCCAGTCTATGGTTTGTTCAGTCAGTGTATTTGTTTTTACAATGGTATAGCCTAATTTAGTTGCACAGTATGTTACACAGCACAAGGAAGTTTTAAACGATTTTTTGTAATATTCATGTAATTTACATGAACACTTACCAAGATGGACATTTTGATATTGTGTGTGCAGGATTTAAGAAATGATCTGTGCATGTTATGTAGGAACGCACAGTGCATGTAGGGGGTGTGGCCTCACTAGCCCTAGGGGTAGACATTAAACTCAAATTGCATTAAATCATGTTGTTTTAACCTAATATATATATACAACTTAATGCGGCAAGATTTTTTTCTCAACTACATTTAAGTCCCCAGTTGCTGCAATTTTGCAAATGTCCAGTTTATTCCCATTAATTCCCGTTAATTCCCATGGAAAGTTTCCAGTCTGGAAAATTCCCGTAATTTTGCAACCTTAATCTTAGATGGCCTGAGGATGAGAAAATTAACAGCAAATGTTCATTGTTGGCTGAACTATCCCTTTACATGACTGTATTAATTACAAGGCCCTGTCACCATTTGCGAATAAAGCAACGTTTCCATCCAACGAGTCAAACAGAACAAAATCGTCACTTCCTGATGAACTGGCACTAAATATCTCTAAGAAAACTAGGAGAAGCCACTGAATATAATAATTTTCATTTGTAATAAATGACTTGCGCTACAGAGCGAGCAGACGTAACACAATAAATGCGGTCATTGCTTTCAGAGCTGGATGCTGCTGTTTGGGAACGCAGTCATGTAAGACAGTAATTATACAGAAATACTTTGATGACAGACTTTCCTCAGGCATTTCAGAACGACCAAAACTTAGATGCTGTGAACGAGATCGGTCCGCTGCTAGTCAAGTTATCCCGTCTCATAGCGCAAAGTCACGTGACTTTTTCAATGCGCATGGTGGAATTTATTTGGTAAATGTGTTTCCATCGTAGTTTATGCACATTTTTTCTTATCGGATTAAAAGTTTATCCTACTCAGTTGTGCACATAAGTTTTTTATGTGCATTTTTAGAATTTATGCACATCTTGGCGTTTCCATCCAGCGTTTTTATGCGATAATCCAAAATGCGCATAAAAATAGGTGGATGGAAACATAGCTACTGGCGTCAGAGCCTGCTCCTGTTTCACACAGACCAACATCTTCCTCTGTGGAAGAAACTAAAGCAGTGAACACACCTCCAGGTCCAGCAGGCAGATGGATTCCGGCGCGTTGGTGTCCAGTTTGGAGGTCTCGAGTGTGAGGCGAGGGAAGAGCTGCTTCAGCCAATCCTGCAGACTCACGCTTTGACCCATGAGCGCCCACTGCAGACCGAGCCACGCTAGCTGCTGCAGATCACCCGCGTGCAGCAGCACCGCTCCTGTGACACACACACCCCGCATCAGCATCTACAGCAGACCCAACACACAGACACACGCGCACACACGCGCACACACACACACACACACACACACACACACACCAGAGAGTCTGACGCGCGCGCACACACACGCGCACACACACGCGCACACACACGCGCACACACAGAGACACACACACAGAGACACGCACACAGAGACAGGCACACAGGCACACACAGACACTGCATCAACATCTACTACAGACCCAGCACACACTCACTGGCGCTCCTGTCTGACACTCACCGCTGTCACACTTGGCCAGATCCACGGCTTTGGGCACATGTACGCTGAGGACGTGGATGTCATCGCTGCAGATGAAGGAGTTCTGCTCCTGCGTCTGTGCGCCGAACAGTTGGTCAAACAGACAGCCCGTGCCACTCCGGTTCCCGAAGGCCTCCACCACGTCCTTCAGCAGCTGCTCCACGTCCCGGCTCAGGTTCAGCAGCATGTGACCCGCCTGACTCTGACGATCACAGGCCAGCAGCTCCAGAGGCTCATGGGACACCTGCTCGCTCTTGAAGCTCCTGGCTTTGGGTCTCGGAGCCTGCGAGAGAAGCAGATGAGATGCTGTAAGGTGGAGGATCACACATCACGAGCGCGTGAGGAAGAGGAAGCGGAGTACCTGATAGGATACGAGATAACAGAGAGCGGCCAGATCCAGCACAGCCCTCCACTGCTGCGCCCCTTCCTGTGCCCTCTTCAGCAGCAGCGTCCCAGAGTACAGGTACAGGTGCGCCCTCATCTCCGTGAACACCTCCGCCAGCTCGTCCGCCGTGTTTGTGGCTGTGTTCTTCAGAGCCTGCATCGCACAGTCAAAACTGCACCGCAACAAAGACAGCAACGACAACACTAACTGATTATTGATTGAAAACTGATTATTGCTGTGACCGATTCATAATAAAAGGGTCATGAACTGCCTTTGTTTTTTATTTTGTACTGTTCTCTGAGGTCCACTTATAATGTTATCAAGATTTTTACATCAAAAACAGCATCATTTAGAAGTAATAAGATATTTTCTTTGCTGTTGTTAACCCCCCTCATCAGAACGCTCTGTTTGAATAGCTGTGGAGGATTGTAGACCCATGATTGGCTAATAGTTGTGTGTGTTTGACAGCCTGCATCTTTCACAGATGGACGCTGATGTGATTTAGGTCAAAAGTGCATAAATAACTCCATCCACATCAAACGATCTGTTTACCAGACAAAGCAATAGTGATCACGTAATGAAAACAGGTACTCACACTTGTGTTGTGTCAGATCCAATATAGTCGCACAGCATCGTCTTTTAGCTTCAATCTTTCTGCATCGAATTGTGCCTTGTTTGTAAACGAATCGGCAGTAAAATGAAGAGAACAAAAAGGACCGAGTTCTTACTGACACGGTCTGGAACTTCATTAAAAATCAACTTCATTCACTCTAGGGCTGCAGCTATCGATTATTTTAGTAATCGAGTATTCTGCCGATTATTCCATCGATTAATTGCGTAATCGGATTAGTAAATTTTTTTTATTAAAGAGCAATACTAAATATACAAGAGATAATAAGATAGGTCTCTTAATATAAACAACTAATTTGTTTTCTTTTTAGAAAAATTAATTTTTTTTTACTGCTGAAATTGCATACAATAATAACCATTAAAAAAACTAAACCCATTTAATGCATTTAATTGCCAAATTACATTCAAAATACAAATAACGGAGTGCTGTAAAATCGGTGGGCGGGGCTAAACAGGTAGTGCTGTAGAATCTGTGGGCGGGGCTAAACAGGCAGTGCTGTAGAATCTGTGGGCGGGGCTAAACAGGTGGTGCTGTAGAATCTGTGGCGGTGGGCGGGGCTAAACAGTGATTGCTGCAGAATCGGTGGCGGTGGGCGGGGCTAAACAGGGAGTGCTGTAGAATCGGTGGGCGGGGCTAAACAGGCAGTGCTGTAGAATCGGTGGCGGTGGGCGGGGCTAAACCGGTAGTGCTGTAGAAGCAGTGGGCGGGGCTAAACATGGAGTGCTGTAGAATCAGTGGCGGTGGGCGGGGCTAAACCGGTAGTGCTGTAGAATCGGTGGGCAGGGCTAAACAAGGAGTGTTGTAGAATCGGTGGGCGGGGCTAAACAAGGAGTGCTGTAGAATCAGTGGGCGGGTCTAAACAGGCAGTGCAGTAGAATCGGTGGGCGGGGCTTAGCAGGCAGTGAGGTAGAAGCAGGTGTTGATCATCTGCGGAGGCAGTGCTTATCCACACTGTTACATGATCATAGAGTAAAACATTCCACAAGCTGTCGTTTTGGCAGACTGGCTTCAATATAAGCCGTTTTTAGACTAACGAGAAAGTTTTGAGTTCTGAAACTTACAAGATGTTTTATAGCACAATGACCTCTTATATGTCAAAAGATCAAGAGACATTTGGTTTCTCAGTTCATGACCCCTTTAATGTGTGTTCATATTCATATCAGTCTTTCAGTCAATGACTTCAGTCCTCCCGAACTACTTTAGCCGAAACACATTCAGTAGCTGAAGTTTCAGCGTGTGATTCATTTCCATGTAGAGTGACTGTAATTGTGGCGTGCTAATGGTCCGTGATGTGTGTGTGTGTTATGTGGCATACCTCCAGAGCGCAGCGGTGCTCTCCTCACAGCCCTTCAGCGCCAGCGTCAGTCTCACACGGCTGCAATGCGCCAGCAGCAGCTCTTTGTTAAACTTGCGTGACGCCTGTACGTTCGACGACACGCTCGGCTGGCAGAGGAACTCCTGAAATACAGCAGAGTGAAGCGCTACGGATTACGCAGTACAGGAACACAGATCAGAAGAGACTCAGATTATCAGGAACATTACTTCCCATGAGCCACTGAAACCTTTTATGATAAACAAGCATGGAAACATTCAGAACGCAAAACAACCTTCTCACTCCAAGAGCATTTACTGAAAAACAAGTCATGATGTCAGAAACCCAAAAAACAACGCTCAAATTTACATTACACGTGTCAAGGAAAGAGATTCAGTCCATTCATTCAGTGAGGAACTCTCAATGACGTTTGCTCTTGTATGTCAAGCAAACACATCTGAGCTCTTCCATATTTGATGAGCTCTACATGTGCATGTTGATCAACGTTTATATGTACATTTACATTTAGTCATTTAGCAGACGCTTTTATCCAAAGCGACTTACAAATGAGGAGAATGGAAGCAATCAAAATCAACAAAAGAGCAATGATATACAAGTGCTCAAGTCTCAGTTAGCTTAAAAGGTTAGTTCACCCAAAAATGAAAATTAGGCTGTGTTTTACTCACACCCGAGGCATCCTAGGTGTATATGACTTTCTTCTTTCAGACGAATCCAGTCGGAGTTTTATTAAAAATTGTCTTTGATCTTTCAAGCTCTATCATTGCAGTTGGCGGGTGTTGCAGTGCTTCAGTCCAAAAGAAGTTAAATAAAAAGCGCCCATCCATAAAAAAATTGTTTAACACGGCTCCTTTCAGACGAATCCAGACGGAGTTTTATTAAAAATTGTCTTTGATCTTTCAAGCTCTATCATTGCAGTTGGCGGGTGTTGCAGTGCTTCAGTCCAAAAGAAGTTAAATAAAAAGCGCCCATCCATAAAAAAATTGTTTAACACGGCTCCGGGGGGTGAACAAAGGCCTCCTGTAGCGAATCTATGTGTTTTTGTAAGAAAAATATTCATATTCAAAACGTAATAATCACTT
>NW_015554149.1:90352-91072 GCF_001515605.1 Sinocyclocheilus anshuiensis
CAAAAACGCATCGATTCGCTACAGGAGGCCTTTGTTCACCCCCCGGAGCCGTGTGAGACACTTTTTTTATGGAAGGGCGCTTTTTATTGAACTTCTTTTGGACTGAAGCAATGCAACACCCGCTGAGTGGCATTAAACAGCTTGAAATAAAGACAATTTTTAATATAACTCCGACTGGATTCGTCTGAAAGAAGAAAGTCCTATACACTTAGGATGCCTCGGGGGTGAGTAAAACACAGCCTAATTTTACTTTTTGGGTGAACTAACCCTTTAACGCAGTACACGTAGCAAGGGTTTTTTAACCCCTTAGCTGTCACCCCCCATTTTCAGCATGGAGACACAAATGACATACCCAAAATAAAAAGGTTGCTGCTCATCAGTCAAATATTAAAAACATTTTTTAAATGTATAAAAAAAATATGTTGCTGTAGGATGTGATTTTAGAAACACAAAGCTAAAGCCACAAGTCTACTAATGCTTCATTTGAAATTTCAGAACAATCTCTAAAACTGAATTTTATGAAACATTTTCTAAGACCATGTGTGTTTTTAAAGAAGGCTAATAAATAGGGCTGGGTATCGAGTTCGATACTTTTTAGGCACCGACCGAATTGCCTCGATACCACTGAGTATCAAAAAACGTCTCGTCGTTCAGTACCAAATTTCAATACCTAAGGGGTTAATCTCATCAGCGTCAGTGAGCCAATAAGCCTGCAGCACT
>NW_015554149.1:91788-93297 GCF_001515605.1 Sinocyclocheilus anshuiensis
GAAAAAAAGGCACTCTTCTGTGTGAACTTCATTGACTATATGAAGTGGTATAAATATACACATTTTCTGCCCCCATGTCTTGAATTTGTGATCATTCTGAATGTATTTTAATAGACTGAATCATGCAGTGAAAGAGCATAGAATTCACGTAATGCGTGCACTCTGTAGGTTTTGAATGTTTTTTTTGCATCGTGAGAATATTGAGTAAAATAGCTCACTTGTCATGGTGTTATTTAACTATATCATGTTATGAATAAACTAAACATTTTGAATTTTTACCTCAGTGTGTTTCTTCTGAGTTTATGTGTGCTGTCACGCTCATTTGTTCTGAAGTCTCGAGACAAACAGAGTGAGCCTCAGCGCGAGCTTGTATTCTGTATTCTGCTAACTTACTGCAATTCTCTATGATGACGCAGTAACTTACCGCGGGGAGAAAACATCTTCGGTCTGTCCAATGATTGTAAAGTCATTAGGTCCATCAGACTTAAAATATTTTAGCGGTAATGTGACCAAAATTATTTAAGACCCATCGGACTTTTTAAGGTCTTATATTAGGAAAACGTTATTTAAGACATTAAGACTTTTTAAGGACCCGCGGACACCCTGTGTTGCTGAAATTAAAAATAGTCAGAGCAGCGATCACGGAAGAGAGAACACAGGCAGACAGCGCTGGAAGCTGCTAATGCTCATCAGTAAATCAGTGGAAAATAAATAGAAATCATGATTCTGTCTGAGCTATGCGTTTTAAAACGAACACTAACTAGTGTAAATGTAGCCTAACAGATGTGTATACTGACGACTATTTGAGCTTTATTAAAACTATTTGCACCGATTTATTCTGTTGGTTACATTTTGTTCCTTTGTGCAGTGGCCCAGGAGATGAGTCTTTGAGTTTGTATAAACATCAACAAGCTGAAAAATAAAACCAAAGTTTTTTGGGTTTTTTTAGATAATGTAATCTTGTTAAACTTGGTTTCATAAAATAGGTATCGAAAAAAGTATCATTCAGGAACCGGTATCGAATTCAAGGTATCGGTATCGACATCGAACATTTTTGAACGATACCCAACCCTACTAATAAAAGGCTAATAAAATTGATATACAGCGATCAATCAACACAAATTGATTAAGCTCTCCTGCCTGCGGTCTCGTCAAACTGCCCCATTCATGATTCTATTGTTCTTACCCGACGAACCTTTCACACCTCCGCCAGGTATGAGACATTATCCTCATTATTCCTTTATCATTATTCTTTTGTTTTATTCAGCCATTAGTAGCCTTTATTCTGGCATTACAAGGTTTACCAAGCCACATTGCTTCAATCCCAGTATACATTTACCCAACTATTATCAAAAGTCTTTCTATAAAAATGCAACAAAACATTTTCTTGCGACCTTATGTGAATTATGACAACATGCATTATGAAGAAGAGCTGCACCTGTTCTGCAGCTGCATTAGAGCTAACCGAGATTATTAGAACACTTTTACTCAAAACTCACTTTAAACCAC
>NW_015554149.1:93606-102161 GCF_001515605.1 Sinocyclocheilus anshuiensis
GTTGCTTTCAGTTGACACAGCTCAGACTTACATTTTAGTCTGGGACTAGGCTTAAGCCTTGTCGGTGCAAGTCTCGCAAAATCGCTAGCCCGACGTCCCGGGGCTATTGTGTTTTCCAGTCGGGCTACCAAAATGTACCACTGCCCTGCCAGAAGGGCTATCTTGAATAGTGATATAAAATCCCTTCCTTGATTCGCGTTGTTCACTCGCATGTAGGGGTGAAACGGATCATAGTTACTTCACTAAGTGATTACACGTGTAAGTGTAATCACTTACACTAGGAGTGTGCGATATTGACAAAAAATTATATCTCGATATTTTCTGGGATTTTATCGATAACGATAATTAGACAATATTTTGCTATAGAGTGTGTTATTGTGCTGATATCTTATCTCTAATTGTGCTAACAGCTGACTCCTGAATTTTTTGATATTCTTCATATTCTGTGTGGTCAGTTCACAGCAGTGATAGAAATTAATCCAGCAAATCACTGTTAATAAGTGAGTCATTGCGATTGAACCGAATCATTCAAACAGTTGATCCATTCGAGAACGAAACACCGTCATGTTGCTCAGAGACACAAAACAGCGCTGTGGCTGTATTCGGAATGATTTTTGTTGGCGAAATAGAGCAAAAACAAGCAATATGGTGTCTAAAACAAAAAAGAGACTAAAGTCTCTTAATTAACTTATTGTTTATTGAATTCAATGTCACATTTGTAATCATGGTAATTTTTGGAGAAAAATGGCACTCTTCGTGTGAAATTGAATAACTATATGAAGTGGTATAAATATATAAATTTTCTGCCATCATGTCTTGAATTTGTGATCATTCTAAATGCATTTTAATAGACTGAATCATGCAGTGAAAGAAAACGCACTAAATGCGCACACGCACTAGTCTAGACTTCACGTAATGTATGCGTGCGCTCTGTAGGGATGTTTTTAATGGTTTTTGCAAAATACTCGATAATGTCAAATCGCACATCGTTAAAACAACAATTACGATATTATCGCAGACGATATCTCGCACACCCCTACTTACACGTGTTTCTAAGTCGTACCAATTTAAACATTCATGTGTTTTAAACCATTCGTGTGCATGAAGAATTCAGTTCGGTGCACAGAATTGATTCCTCTTTTGCTTGAACGGTCACATACATGCAAAATTCTCAAAATAACTAACTATCTCAGCAAGTATTTTCATGTCTTAAATGAACAAACAGTGGAGAAAGAAATCGCAAGTGCATCATTATATTGGATCCGTGCATTTGGTCTTAAAGGGGCAGCAGCCTATAAATACCTGCTGTCAGAGAGTGACATTTGCGTCTCATTCAGCCCGTCTGCTTTTTTTTGTTTGTTTATTTTTGTTTCGTTCAGATTTTTTAATGTAGTATCACAAAACTAAAGTCAGACCATTTTGTTTTTGTTTCAAATTTCAACATTTTACAATCTAAATAACATGTATGCAGCATCTTTGTTTGGCTCGTGATTAAAATACACAGGCAAAACCTTAGTTTACTTGCATGGAGAAATTTATTTTATTTGTATTATTTATTTATTGGATTTGGGATTTGTTTTAAAATTTCAAGTTAGTATATTGTTTCACAAAGTAATGTGCAGCCTTTTGGTCTGAGAAATAACAAAAGGACACCTTTCTTAAAATCTGTCTTAAATCTCATTTTGTTAAATAAATTGTGAGAAAATTGTATCGTGAATCATATCACATCGTGAGTTGAGTGAATCGTTACATCCTTATAGGCTACTAGTTTTTGCTGTGGTATCGAAGTAGTCAATTGTTCTTTAAATAATAAGTGTTACTTAATAAATAACCTTTTTTTTTGCTCATCTGAAAAATGATCCGATCTGTGACTCAAAATGTGATATGATAATGCAATCATGTGACATGTGATATGATAATGTAATCATGTGAAATGTGATGACAATGTAATCATGTGAAATGTGATATGATAATGTAATCATGTGAAATGTGACATGATAATGTAATCATGTGATATGTGATATGATAAGGTAATCATGTGATATGTGATATGATAACGTAATCATGTGAAATGTTATATGATAACATAATCATGTGAAATGTGATATGATAATGTAATCATGTGATATGCAACCCTCTACATTGCGAGTAAATCACTCGCATATGCGACTAAATCTTACTCTGGGCGACTAAATGTCTAATAAGGGGGTCTGAATACTTTCCGTACCCACTGTATATATATATGTTTGTAAAATGGCACAGTTTTATAAATATCTGAAACTGTACTAATATATATATATATATATTGTGACGAGATAGTGCTTGCTCCCCACTCGTCACCCCTGGCAACGCTAATTATGGAGGACACCTGGCGATCCCAGCTGATGACAATGAGGCAATCACTTAGAGGGAAATATAAACGCCAGCAAGGAAGAGGAAAGGGGAGTAGTATGGACTCTCAGTGGGTGCATGGCTAACCTCTGTGTCTTTTCTTTATCTAGAAAGCGACTGACTGCCTCAAGCGAGGGTGGAGCCTCCACCTGTTTGGCTAACTTCCCCCCCCTGTCTCTCTGTCGGCTGAGCCAGGAGGAACTGCTCTACTCACCCCAGAATTCTTCACCTGCACGAGACACAGACTGAGGTCGATTGCACCTAAAATTTGCACTGCTTGAATAAAGACACCTTTCAGAGTGGCGCTTCACTGCATTTCGTGTCGGTTCTCCTCTTTTCCCGTAGTGGAGTGCAACATTGGTGGAGAATGCGGGCAGGAGACTCCAGACACGAGGAACCCAGCGAGGCAGCCTCGGTTCCCAGTGTGGGGGAGGTAATCCATCATCTTGCTGAAGTGTCGGTGCGGCAGCAGCAAATAGCAGAACGGCTTGTTGCGGGGCAAAATCAGGTAGCTGAGGAACTGATGCGT
The DNA here is from genome assembly GCF_001515605.1 of Sinocyclocheilus anshuiensis. NCBI lineage: Eukaryota > Metazoa > Chordata > Actinopteri > Cypriniformes > Cyprinidae > Sinocyclocheilus > Sinocyclocheilus anshuiensis. Next base: position 96,527 of record NW_015554149.1, read on the forward strand.
CTTCGTGCAGACTACTCCAGAGCCCTCTTGACAGAGGCCAGACCCACAGCCCAACCCACATCACTTCCAAGGATTTCTGAGCAAGATGATCCCGAAGCATTTTTGCATACATTTGAGGTGGTCGCAAGGAGAGGAGGTTGGGAAAAATCTGAATGGGTTCAGAGGTTAGCACCCCTTCTCACCGGGGAACCCCAACGGGTTTATTTCTCCCTTCCAATAACCCCACCGGGATGACTATGATTTTCTAAAAAAAGAGATCTTGGCTCAGGTAGGACTCTCACCGGTGTGTGCTGCTCAAAAGGTCCATGACTGGGTGTATGATGCACGGGTACCCATCCGCATGCAAGCAGCTCAACTGACCCGACTGGTGTAGCTTTGGTTGTTGACAGATGATGTCTCGTTGACGGGGGTAGTCGAAAAGGTCACGGTCGATAAGACTGCTACGCTCCCTACCTCGCCCACACCGACGTACTGCTGGATTACAAAATCCACAAACGCTAGCAGAGCTGGTGGAGGCAGTGGAGCTGTCTGAAGCTGCGGTGGCAAGGGAATCGGGAGAGAGAGCTACTTCATTTCTCCGGAGGGGTACCGGGGAGCGGCGAGGGGTGAGTGGGGCCCATAAGTCGGTGAGCCTGGGGAGCCCTGCGCGAGCGCCAGGCCAGGATGAGCCCATGCCGACGGACCCAAATCCCCCGGAAACCCAAGCCTGGATGACAGGGTGCATTTTGCACCATGATCTGCCGGTCCAAGCCCCAGAGGAGGAAGTCTGGGTGAACGGACGTCGAGTTCGGGCCATTCTGGACACAGGCAGCAGTGTCAGCCTCATCCAACCCCAGCTTCTTGGGACCGCAAAGCCTGGCCGGGCCCTTCTCCCAATCACCTGTGTTCATGGTGACACAAGGTATGTGCCGGCCCAAACAGTTTCCATTTCTGCCTCCCCAGGAACCTGGATGGTCGAGGTTGGGGTTTTGAAGGACCTGCCAGTACCCGCCCTGCTGGGACGGGATTGGCCAGGATTGGAGCAACTTCTACGACAACCTGACACCCCGGTACGCCGGAAGGGGCGCCCCCGCCCTCAGAAACCGAGAGCTCGCCAGGCGTACCTCGCATCAGAGAGTGAGAGAGCGGGTGAGTGTTCTCAACCTAACCTTGAAGTCTTCTTTGATCTTTTCCAGCAAGTTTCACAGAGTGGGACCTTGGGAAGAGAACAACGAGAGGATGATCGCTTGAAACACTGCTGGTCACAGGTTAGAGTGGTCAATGGCAGTGAACACCAGCCACCCCCACACCCCACTCCTCACTTCATTGTAAAAAATGACTTGTTGTACTGTGTAGCAGAAAGGCGGGGGGAACTAAAGGAACTGCTGGTACTCCCCAAGAGCAAAACGGAGATGATCCTTCACCTGGCACACTCCCATCCACTTGCCGGACACCTCGCCGCAGAGAACACTTTGCAGCGAATAAGAGATCGCTTCCACTGGCCTGGGATGAATTTTGAAGTGAGGCGGTTCTGCCAAGCCTGTGCAATATGCCAACGTACTGCACCTCAGAAACCTGCCCCTGCCCCCCTGATTCCACTACCGGTAATAGAGGTGCCATTCTCACGCATTGGGATGGACATCGTGGGGCCCCTGCCGAAGTCTGCACGGGGCCACAAATACATTCTGGTCCTGGTGGATTATGCCACCCGCTATCCTGAGGCCATTCCCCTTCGACGAGCCACTGCCGCAACCATTGCCCAGGAATTGTTTGCCCTTTGTAGCCGGGTAGGGATTCCTTCTGAAATTCTTACAGATCAGGGCACCCCCTTCGTTTCCCGGGTCATGGCCGACCTGTGTAAGTTGCTGCGAGTTAAACATCTCCGCGCCTCAGTGTACCACCCCCAGATGGATGGGCCTGGTTGAACGCTTTAATAAAACCCTCAAGCAAATGTTAAAACGGGTAGTGACTGAGAATGGACGGGATTGGGACAGAATGATCCCCTATGTGCTCTTTGGGATACAAGAAGTGCCCCAAGCTTCCACCGGTTTTACCCCATTTGAACTGCTGTTTGGACGACAACCCCGCGGGTTGCTGGACATTGCCAAGGAGGCCTGGGAACAACAACCCTCCCCCCATTGTACTGTGGTTGAGCATGTCAAAGAGATGAAAGAAAGAATTGAACGGGTAATGCCTCTGGTTAGAGAGCACCTATTTGAATCCCAACGCATCCAGCAGCGACTCAACGATCGGCCAGCACAGCCCCGGGAGTTCCTCCCTGGCGACCAAGTCTTGGTCCTAGTACCCAGTGTCGCCTGTAAATTCCTTGCCTCCTGGCAGGGCCCATACCCCGTCGTTGAAAGAGTCGGACCCGTAAATTACAGGCTTCGCCAACCTGGGAGACGAAAAGGTGAACAAATATATCATATTAACCTTTTAAAGCAGTGGGTTCCGGAACGGCCGGCGGTGACCTTGATGGCAGACAAAGATGACCCAGTGGTAGACCTGAATCCACAGCTCGGCCCACACCAAAAGAAAGAACTGGAAGCTTTGGTCCGAAGCTTCCGTGATGTATTTTCCAATTTCCTGGGCGCACTCGCACCCTGTCCCATGACATCCAGCCCCCCCCCCGGCATCACAGTCCGGCAGCGGCCCTATAGAATCCCCGAATTTCGTCGGCAAGCCATTGAAGAGAAGGTGAACAAAATGCTTCAATTGGGAGTCATCGAACCTTCCTCCAGCCCATGGTCTAGCCCGATTGTGCTAGTCCCTAAGCCTGATGGCACCTACCGCTTCTGCAACGACTTTCGTAAGCTAAATGAAGTGTCGAAGTTTGACAGCTACCCCATGCCTCGAGTAGACGAGCTCATTGAACGTCTGGGTAGGGCTCGGTATATATCCACACTGGACTTAAGAAAAGGTTACTGGCAAGTACCCCTCTCCCCTTCGGCAAAAGAGAAAACCGCCTTCAGTACTCCCTCAGGACATTGGCATTACCGGGTCCTACCTTTCGGCCTGCACGGGGCACCAGGCACTTTCCAAAGGCTGATGGATCGAGTGCTCCGACCACATCAGGCCTATGCAGCTGCTTATCTGGATGATGTGGTCGTCCACTCTGAAAGCTGGGAGGATCATGTACTTCGCCTGAGGGGAGTGCTTACTGCCCTCCGTCAGGCTGGACTAACGGCTAACCCTCAGAAATGCCATCTGGGACTTTCAGAGGCACGGTACCTTGGGTATCGAATCGGAAGGGGACTGATTGAACCGCAAGAGGGAAAAGTAAAGGCCATCAGGGAGTATCCCCAACCCACTACAAAGAAACAGGTACGGGCCTTCCTAGGTTTAGCTGGTTATTATCGATGTTTTATTCCGGATTTCTCGTCTCTGGCTTGCCCCCTCACAGACCTGACGAAGAAGGGCCAACCGGACAAAGTACAGTGGAATTCTACAACCGAAAGAGCTTTCCGAAGACTGCAAACAGCGCTGACTACAACGCCAGTGCTACATGTCCCGGACTTCTCCCTGCCTTTCATACTCCAAACAGATGCCTCTGACACAGGCCTAGGAGCGGTACTGTCTCAAGTGGTCCAGGGGGAAGAACATCCGGTAACCTTCATCAGCCGTAAACTTAAACCAGCTGAAACACGGTATGCGGCGGTTGAGAAGGAGGCCCTGGCCATAAAATGGGCTGTCGAGGACCTCCGGTACTATCTTCTAGGTCGTTCCTTCACCCTAGTGACAGATCATGCCCCTCTACAGTGGATGGCAAGGGCAAAGGACAGCAATGCTAGAATCACCAGATGGTTCCTGGCTCTTCAAGATTTCCACTTCGTGGTCAAACACAGAGCCAGTTCCACGAATGGCAATGCTGATGGACTCTCCAGGATGTTCTCTGGCTGGTCAGGTCTGGTAAAGGTTTTTCCCACCCCCACTTCCCATGTACTAAAAACCTCATCTGCTCACAGGAGGCCTACCTGCAGGCAAAGGGGTGGGGGGATGTGACGAGATAGTGCTTGCTCCCCACTCGTCACCCCTGGCAATGCTAATTATGGAGGACACCTGGCGATCCCAGCTGATGACAATGAGGCAATCACTTAGAGGGAAATATAAACGCCAGCAAGGAAGAGGAAAGGGGAGTAGTATGGACTCTCAGTGGGTGCATGGCTAACCTCTGTGTCTTTTCTTTATCTAGAAAGCGACTGACTGCCTCAAGCGAGGGTGGAGCCTCCACCTGTTTGGCTAACTTCCCCCCCTCTCTCTGTCGGCTGAGCCAGGAGGAACTGCTCTACTCACCCCAGAATTCTTCACCTGCACGAGACACAGAGACTGAGGTCGATTGCACCTAAAATTTGCACTGCTTGAATAAAGACACCTTTCAGGGTGGCGCTTCACTGCATTTCGTGTCGGTTCTCCTCTTTTCCCGTAGTGGAGTGCAACAATATTAACATTATAACTCACATTACTTTTATATCGTTGCTGTCTATTTTATAGAACATAAAAAAAAACTTCCTGGCATTGTGAGACATATATGCAGTGAATGAATCTTCATAATGTTTCACTTGATTATACATTTAGTCAGGAATCATGGTTTGGAAAAAGTCTAACTAGTAAAATATGTACAAGTTACGTCACAACAACAACAGACGTAAGTATAGGCTACTCATCAGAATGATATTCTCCACTGGATCTAGCTGCACGACGCATCTTATTCTTCCATGTGATATGTGATATGATAATGTAATCATGTGATATGTGACATGATAATGTAATCATGTGATATGCGATATAATGTAATCATGTGGTATGTGATATGATAATGTAAACATGTGATATGTGATATGATAATGTAATCATGTGATATGATAATGTAATCATGTGATATGTGATATGGTAATGTAATCATGTGATATGTGATATGATAATGTAATATAATCCGAACCGTGAGATTTGTGATCCGTTGCACCCCTACTCTCTCTTGACTTGTTATTTGAAGAAAAAGTACAATATCTTTTATTCGGGCTAGTTAAATTAATTTTTGGGCTACCAAAATCTGAAGAATGCCTGCCCAAAGGGCTACCAGGGATTTTGAAATTTTGCGAGCCCTGGAAAAAAAGAAATTGTGAGAAAATTGTATTGTGAAATCAGTATCGTGAATCATATCACATTGTGAGTTGAGTAAATCCTTACATCCCTATATGCTACTAGTTTTTGCTGTGGTATCGAAGTAGTAAATTGTTCTTAAAATAATAAGTGTTACTTAAACAGTAAAGAAGCATATTTTTTTTGCTCATCTGAAAAATGATCCGATCTGTGACTCAAAATGTGATATGATAATGTAATATAATCCGAACCGTGAGATTTGTGATCCGTTGCACCCCTACTCTCTCTTGACTTGTTATTTGAAGAAAAAGTACAATATCTTTTATTCGGGCTAGTTAAATTAATTTTTGGGCTACCAAAATCTGAAGAATGCCTGCCCAAAGGGCTACCAGGGATTTAGAAATTTTGCGAGCCCTGTTATTATGAAAATACCCCAAATCTCAAGAAAATCACAAACAAACCATATACTATCGTAATCATGTGTTTATTATTTGGATATTTCGTGGTACAGATGTTTCTCTGTGTTTGTTATGGTCAGATATGAATGCGGAAGAGT
>NW_015554149.1:102506-104662 GCF_001515605.1 Sinocyclocheilus anshuiensis
TTATGAAAATACCCCAAATCTCAAGAAAATCACAAACAAACCATATACTATCGTAATCATGTGTTTATTATTTGGATATTTCGTGGGTACAGAGGTTGCTCTGTGTTGTTGTGGTCAGAAATCAACACGGCAGAGTGAAGGAAGCGCGTGACAGGATGAGACGGGGCGGGATATGATGCGCAGTTATGAGTGACAGGCGACGGACCAATCAGAGTTTGTCTGAGTCACAGCGCGAACACGGAAGAGTAAACACACAGAGACAGCCCAGGGAGCGGCTAATTATCATCAGATCGCCTAAATCAGTGGAAAATGAATAGAAATGATGATTCTGTCTGAAGAAATATGAGTAAATATATCTATATATCTCCATGTATATGCATCTTTGGACTATAAGCCCTTATTAACGCTTTTCAGTGAATCTATGTGAACACAAATAAACCGCTGCTGACGTGACTGAATATGAATGTGTGGTGAATTTCTATTCTAAAAATGACTCATACAGATTTATTATTTTGCACTCCTGACATAAATTACTAAATTACTGTCACTGCAACAATGTTTTATCAAAACAATGGTCAAATATCGAAACTAGAGTTTTTAATCTTTCTTCTGCACAGTTTGTCCAGATCAAGTAAGAGTGTGATGTTTAACGTGCTGTTAAAGTGAAACAACAATAATCTGGGGCCGTCGCCGATCTTTGACCGCTAAGGGGTTAAATAATATAATAAATAAAAAGAAAACCGACAGAGTAGAAAAAGAATAGAGCAAGCTAGTGTTAGAGGTATTTTCTGCTATGGTTAATTGTATAATAAATGAAAATAAAACAGATTAGAAAGCAAGTTAGTTTAGTTTTTAAAGTTTTAGTTACTAGTTTAGTTAGTTTTTAGTTTATTTATTTTTATATTTCAGTATTTTAGCATTGGTTTTACACTACAATGTCACGCAGCTAAACTGTTCAACCAATTCAAATGGCCAATTTCCCACATTCTCTTTTTCCTAGAAACCAAGCACTGTGCAACGAAAAATATGTGAATCTGTTCATCTGTTGATCATATCACATGATCAGATTAAACCATATGGATTACTGTTACAATGCCTTTACAAACTTTTTGAAGCACCAAAGTTGTGCTTAAATGGAATTTGAATGGAGGGACAGAGCTCTCTCAGGTTTCATTTAAACACCATCATATGTTTTGAAGACAAACAGAAGTCTTATGCTGTCAGTTTTGGGTGAACTATTGCTTTAAAGATGAATGAGCTAAAAGCAACCACCGTAAGAAACACTGAGACACTGGCGTGAGGACGGGCGATGCTGTACCTGTAGGGTGCGGAGCAGCAGCTGGTACCACTCCAGACAGTGTCTCAGGACGCCAGCTCTCTCCACGGCGAGGCAGTGTTTGACGGCGTCCTCGAGCCGGCCCTCGGCGCTGTAGAGCTGCACCAGCTTCTGGTTGATGTAGGTGTCTGCGGGCCGCAGCTTGAGCTCCGACTGCAGCAGCTCGTACAGCTGGTTTGAGCCGCTCTGAGCGCTCAGAAGCTTCTCCTGTGGCAGAGAGGACGCGTGAGACGCAGCACAGCAGACGTCTGCAGCTCTTTAACTCACACTCACCCTCAGATTGAAGACAGCCGGGTGTCCCGGCAGAAGCCTGGCCGCTTTCTCCACCCAGAACTCGGCTCGGCTGTCGTGCTCGGGTTTACTGCACAGCAGCTCGGCCACCTTCAGGACCAGATCGTGCTGAGCCGGATTCAGATCCACCGAGCGCTAAGAGTCCAACAAACACAGTCATTACATAAAGTACACACCTCTCACTCAGACTGCAGCGCCGCACTGGAAGGTGAACGATACATTTGACAACAGGGTACAACAACACTGAAAACAGAGGAAGCGATGGAAACTGGAAAGGAAAATACAGATAAACGCTAGGGTTGGGCGATATCTACCAAACTGGCATCAGACGAAGTCTGCAGTGAAACATCGCGACGGATGATGACATCGGGGGGGTGGGGGTTAGGGATGTGCCCGAAGCGTGAATCCGTATTCGGAAAGGCAACGAAAACGAACGCGTTGTAGAGAGCCACTAAAGGGACATGGTTATGCCACTTGCTAGCGTAGCCTGTTACATAACAGACAGTAGCAAAAAAAAAAAAGATTTTTC
>NW_015554149.1:104748-123203 GCF_001515605.1 Sinocyclocheilus anshuiensis
TACATTACAGTACATAACATTTCACTTACCACATAAACAGAGTAAGGAGAGATGACTGATAGGATGATGGCGAATGATTTGCATATCCTGAGCACCACTGACAAACATCTAATCTTGTAAAATGTGTGGTAAGTAATGCAGAGTGCTGCTCCGTATGTGTGATCGCGAATCTTGAAAGTGAAAGTAAAAAGCGAGCGTGCATTCAAAATGGATTTCAATGCCCTGCATATTAATCGCGCCTCCCTGGTGCCCGCAATTTATATTATTTGCACTGGGCGATAGAGTATGATTAATGATTTATGTTTGTTCGCGGGCACGTCGCGGCAGTGGTGGGTGGGGGGGGAATGATGATGCCGGCTCAATATCGTGATTAGGGATGCAGCGATACCATTTTTACAAATCCAACCCGATCCAGAAAATTCTGACTATCGTCCGATTCCGAGCAGATACCAGTGCAGTTTTTTTTTTTATCAATGTAGAATTTCTATACTTCTGTGTGTTGACCTGATAGTCACTCGTTTGTGTGTTCAACACAATCTGCTAAATATAGACAACTTATTTTAATGAAAAATAACTAATGAAAAAATATATAATCTGACAAAAATACTTTTAACTAGGTTAGTGGATAATTACAGACAGTACATAAAGTGGGGGGAATGATGATGCCGGCTCAATATCGTGATTAGGGATGCAGCGATACCATTTTTACAAATCCAACCCGATCCAGAAAATTCTGACTATCGTCCGATTCCGAGCAGATACCAGTGCAGTTTTTTTTTTAATCAATGTAGAATTTCTATACTTCTGTGTGTTGACCTGATCATCACTCTTTTGTGTGTTAAACACAATCTACTAAACATAGACAACTTCATTTCAATGAAAAATAACACATGAAAAAATATATAATCATAATCTATCATAATCGATTATAATCAAAATCTGTGCGATAGTTGATTGAGCCTTGTCTTTTAACAGTTTTAAATCTCAGTTACTGTGCGCTCTTGAAAAGAGTTTCATCGTCTTGACTGTCGTAACTGAACACGACACACAGCTTGAACACTGAATGGAGGATGACAGACAGCTGCAGCGGAGAGAAGAGTTTACGAGAACTTGAATTTAACGCTTTCTGCAGGCCTTCAGTCAGACTGTCTGCAAACTTTCATCAAGTCATTCATAACAGATCAGAACAGCCCCTTATTTCCAGTTCTCTTTAAATGATTCATTGCGAACAGAGTTGCTCTGAGATGCTGAAGGCATTAGATCATGAGCTGCTCACGTATAAATAGGGTTGGCCCTTACGTCCCTGACATCTGGGACGTAACAGTATCGTTAGATCTGAATTAGAATTATCAATTCTGATTCTTTTCAATTCCCAGTTTCGATTCCAATGTGATTAAATGATATCAAACATTTATCCTGTCTCTCTTTTTTTGCAAACCATTTATTGGAGCGGAATACCATGAACACAAATCAACAGGCTACATAAAAACTGGACTCTTTAAGAGCTGTTTGTGTGCAAAACAGAACTGCATGATTCTGGATAAATTGAGTTTTTCCCCCCAATGGAAGTTGTGGTTCTCTCATGATTCTGAAGAAAAAACATTAGACGACTAAACAAAATCACATGTAATTTATGAATACATGATTAAATGGCTCACTCAAGATGTACTTGTTTCATTACTGGATGAATCAGCGTTCTTGAACGAATCTCTTGTATGATTCAAAGACAGATACATTTTAACAGCCCCTTTTCGCCACCTACTGGCGTAACAATGTAATCAACAAATCTTCATTTGAAGTGTAAAATTACTTTCAAAAGTGTACACATCGTACACACAGTTTATATCTGAACTATAAACTTTTATCCCAGCACTTCTGTGATTGTAATGTTTGTAACAAAAATAATGATGCTGTGTGGCTGAAGAGACTGTGAGGCTGTTTCATTCGTGACAGACAGCTGCTCTCTTCAGGTCAGCAGTGTGAACGCATATTTAAATGCTCAAATCACACTGGTGTGATCGTACGCTGCACGGATGAACCACGTGATCACAACACTGATCGACACGTCAAAGCTTGAGGAATGAAACGGACGAATCATAATTTAGGAACAGAATCATGTTGGTGTTTGAATAGTGTTCACGATCTTTAACGATCTATTAACTTAAAGTGCTCTGTCATGTTGATGGTGACACCTCTCTTGCAACATGTTTAGCTATCACAGATATTATACTTAGCTTTGTTGGCTTCTGATCGCAAATGTAGCCAAACTTTGGAGCGCTTAGATTAGCGAGCACGGTCCTGGCAGATCGCTAGCTCCGGTCCTCACTGATGAAGAAAAAAAAAGCGCATAGCAATCGATAGGCGGAATCGAAATTTTAATTTGACAACAAGTATCCGATTCCTGACCTTACGTATCTGATTCTGGAATCAGAATCGATTTTCGATTCCCAACCCTATGTATAAATGAACACATTCTGAAATTATGGACTTTGCGCTTCATTAAAACACAGACTGCAGTGTGTCAGAGAGAAAACAGCTTGTTAGCAGTGCATCCAAAAATTTGCACACAAACAACTTTAAATATTTCTATCAAAATACTATTGCAAAACAGATGCTTGACAACACCATTATATGGATATTTATTTACAGCCCTATGATTAATGCATGATCACATTAAACTCAAAAGTGTGTGTTTAAGAGCATGCATTAGGAGAACATGTGAGAGCGAACGAGGAGAGTCCAAACCTTGTAACATCCTACAGCTTTGTCTGTTTCGCCGTTACGCTCAAACAGCTGCCCGAGGAACTTGTGCGCTTTAGGATCCTTCGGCTGGACAGTCAGATACTCCGAAACATGTCTGCCGTTGAAGTGTGTGAGAGAGAGAAACATCAGCTCATCAGAGAGGAAGCAGACATCAGACAAAGCAGCAAGAGGCACAGAAACCAGCCTACCTTTTAGCCAGCTCATACTCCTTAGCCTCAAAGTAGAGTTTAGCAAAGAGAAATCCTTTGACTGGCCTCTGCAGAAACACAGATCACAGGATCACAAACTCAGGGTCAGGACACAACACCACTGCAAACCCTAATGACCACAATAACTACATCATGCTATGAGTTTAAACGAATGTTGTAGTCCAGTGATTCTCAAACTTTTTACAGTCGCGCACACCCCCAGGCATTTATGATCCTCTCCCACACTAGACGCAAAGCATTTCAAAAACGTGCACATGTAACAAATACACACTACCAGTTAAAAGTTTTTGAACAATAAGATTTTTAATGTTTTTTAAAGAAGTCTCTTCTGTTCACCAATTATTCAATCCAAATAAACAGTACAATTTAGAAATATTCTTACTATTCAAAATAACTGTTTTCTACTTGAATATATTTTAAAATATAAAAACGCAAAGCTGAATTTTTAGCATCATTACTCCAGTCACATGATCCTCCTGAAATCATTCTAATATTCTGATTTGCTGCTCAGGAACATTTATTATTATTATTATGATGATGATGATGTTGAAAACCGTTGAGTAGATTTTTTTAAGGTTTCTTTGATGAATAAAAAGTTCAGAAAAACAGCATTTATCTGAAATGGAAATCTTTTGTAACATTATAAATAGTGGTCGACCGATATATTGCCAAGGCCGATATATCGGCTGATATTTGGCATTTTTCAAATATCGGCATTAGGGATGCTCCGATCCGCCTTTTTCGCCTCCGATACCGATTCCGCTTGTTTGCCGTCAGCATTTAGCAAATACGCATTTACATCATTTAAACGAATCTTTGAATGACTAATGAACATTTAATTTCACAAACCTTGCAAACTTAGTCGGATCCAGTTGTGAGATCGTGTGAAGTGTGCATGTGTATCCTGTATGATCGCGTGTTCTGTGCGTGACTTTTGGTCCATGCAAATTGAATGCTTTAAACATTAATTCGTGATTTCAAATTATGCTGCGCTTTATGCATTTGCCCACCGTCATATTCATGTCATTTCCACTGTGTGCTGTATGTAAAATGAGTGTTACCTTGGCTTTATTTGAAAAAAATATGATTCCCAATGCACACAAACTTCCCAGATTACTGAGTGCCCTGTTGGTTACAGTGTTTACTTCCTTTTTAATTATATTTTTATTAAATATTTATTTATTTGTGAAAAATACTTTGTCATCTAAAGTATAAGTATGTTTATTTTACAAATTTACTTTTTAATCCATTTTCAAATGATTTCAAATTTCTGAAATATTAATTCAAATAAATACAATTATATCGGCTTTATATCGGCCATCCTGCTTTCCAAGATATCGGCAGTCAAAAAAACAATATCGGTCGACCACTAATTATAAATGTCTTCATCATCACTTCTGAACAATTTAAAGCATCCTTGATCTTTGGATCTTTCTATTCCTCAAAGAATCCTGAAAAAAATCTACTCAACTGTATAAATATTGCTAATAATAATAGTAATATAAGAAGAAGAAATGTTTCTTGAGCAGCAAATCAGAATATTAGAATGATTTCTGAAGATCATGTGACACTGAAAACTGGAGTAATGATGCTGAAATTTAACAGGGGTTAAAGCAAAAATAATCCTGAGCCTGACCTTTTTTATGGGGGTTGCGGGGGTGGACACATGCACGGGGTTATTTGGCAAACAAACAAAAAAGAACATTATTTGAAAATGATTTTCCTTGAAACTAACTAGTAACGTATCTGCACTTGCCAGGCTCAGACTACAGATTATGGAGGGATATTTGAAACAGCAATACCAAGAAAGTTTACTCACTATAATGCAAACACATGTAACATTTAGGATGCTATTGATTAGAGCCCGACCGATATGGTTTTTTTGGGGCCGATACCAATACCGATATTTGGGAGTAAAAAAGGGAATGATGGAATGCAGGGCATTTAACAATTTAACTATAAACTATTCAAAATGAGTCTGACATCAGTGCACTGAACAGTACAGTTGAAGTTTATTCAACTTTAATTCAATTAAATTCCATTCAACTTTATTCCGTAAAAATAGATGTAGGCTAAGTGAACAATAGCCTTTAAATTTACTTAAAATACATATATAATATCAATGAGGCAATAATTATTAGTTCAAATAAAGTATCAAAAGCAAGAAAAATTGTTTTATTGAACAAAACCGTTAAAATACTGTATTATAATGTAATAGAGCCACTGATCTATATATAATTATAAAATAATATAATCTCCATTATAGATCAATGAATAGAGCTAATGTACATTACGCATTACAACAAAGGCCTGCAGAGGGCGCCAACGGCCTGACAAATTATGAGCTTTATCACGCTCATAGACACTCGGGGTGTGACAATAAACTTAGCTCACAAGGTGAGACAAAATACAGATACTTGGTTCACTAGAACAAGACAATGTTTTAATACTTTAAGAAATTTTCAAATGACAAAATATTTGATGAGGCAATAATGATTGGCTCAAATAAAATCAAGTACATGGTTTTATTGAACAACTGTTAAATACATAATGTAATCTGCCTATATTATAACAAACACCTGCAGAGGGCGCCAACGGCCTGGTGATGTTTCCTGTGATTCAACGACGTTTAAATCCATTTAGTTGTAATATTTGGCCACATGCAAAGTGAGAAACTTTTACTTTGAAATCGACATCTACAATAAATCTCATATTTAGAAATATGTTGATGTATTCTGTGTTGGCATAGGTTTATAAACGACTTAAGTTACAAATTAAGTGAGATAACCGCAGATGAACGTTAAGCAACCCAAACTCACCGCATATGCAGAGGAAGAGTTCAGCCCCTTTCACACATGCAGTCTTCGCTGGTAAATTACTGTTAAGAGATCATGTCTCTTGACCTCATGTCACAGGACCTTTTCAAAACTACAGGTAAATTCGTTCTGCCGATCATATCGTTCTGATGGAGATGACGTGATTACTCTGAGCTGTTTACAAAGCTCCGCTGCTTTTTATTAGGTTTTCTATATAAATATGACTCTAGATGGAATCTTTTTTGGAGTGAAAGCTGTGTTCCTCTCATACTCTGGTAGGCGACCTCATGAACTCGAACGTGATATCAACAAGTGTTTTTAAATGTAGGACGGCTATCTTTTTTCCCCGCAGCTAAACGCCGCACGCTGGAGAACTTTAAGCCCTGATTTAACTGTGATCACAGGAATAAATTAGGCTACATTTTAAAATATATTCAAATAGAAAACAGTTATTTTAAATAGTAAAAATATTTCGAAATTTCACAGTTTTTGCTGTACTTTGGATCAAATAATTGCAGGTTTGGTGAGCAGAAGAGACTTCTTTAAGAAACATAACAAATGTTCAAAAACTTGACTGGTAGTGTAACTTTGTAAAATAACTCCCTTTTATCAAACACATACCGATCATATTTTTTTACATAAATTACTCCCTGTTTAATGAGATGGGTGCGCTTGATATGATTTGCCTAACTATTAGACAGTCTGAGGCTGGCAGTACACTAGACGATCAAATCTCAGCCCATTTTAAAACCATAGGAGAGCACAGACACGAAGAGAGTTTCAACTGATTTTAGTGCGTGTGATTTCTGAGAAAATGCAGAATATGGGTTATTATTTTTCTCAGTACTCTGCTTTCATGGCATGTCTGTGGTTGCCAAGTTTCATTTATAGAAGCACACAACATCTCGCTCTCATTGATCAAGAGTGCCAAATATCAAACATGTTTCATATTTACAATGCAAGACGATGCAACCCGGGTCTCCTTCGACCTTCTGGCACCTTACACAACACATAACCTGCGGTTTTTACCAGCGGGAGCCACAACGGCACGCATTAACCTCACTCTCTTCACCTGCCTAAAGATCTCTGGCTTCTCCTGAACACAACCCTCCTCTCCGTTTACTCTTATTAGCTTACCTATCTGCCACCTTACCTTTATTATTTCTCCTCTTTTATTCCATAATGGAGCGAGCATCATGTGGTACGCAAGCGTCGTGCCTGTCTCAGCATCTCTCACTGTTTACTCTGATTGATGCGCGTGAGCAAACAGTGCAATTCTACATTCATTTACCTGTTGGCCACCTTACCTTATATTTTGTTCCTCTCTTTAATCTGTAATGATGCACATCTCTCACTGTTTACTCTGATTGATGCGCGTGAGCAAACAGAGGAGCATTTATGCAAAAAATATAACACTACCATTTTATGTGTACACTAAAGGCGGCAGGTGTTTATATATTTTGCCTGTGAGCAACAGATGTTCAGTTGACTGTTATTTAAGAGTGTGATATAATTAAATGAACGGTACAGTCTGTTGAGCGGGGGAACACTGACCAATCAGCACGGTTTAAGAATCTGCTCAAGTGCTAATGCAAATAACAGATGAATGAATAAATGCACATCTGTAACACACACTAACTGAAACACACTGACTCTACACACAATAACACACACACAACAATAAAGCAGTGTGAGACGAGGTGCATGATGGGAACTAAACCATTAGCACTGTAAGCTGCGCAGTTAACACGCTTGTGTGGAACAGAAAGAGCTTTAGACCTCGCTTCATCAGAGCTCAGAGGCTGAGATGATCGAGCTCAGGTTAAACTGGGCAGAGGACACTTCACAGAAATAACAGATCTGTGCTGAAGCGACTCAGACCGTGTGAGTAACTCAGCCAACGCTCGGCAAGGTTTAACTAGAAGCAGGAGTCTGTCAGAGTGAGTTTAATGTAAGTTAGTGACAGAAAGCGTTCGTGACGGGTTTACAGACATTAGGCCCGTGGTGCTCTTCTTACCGCTTTCTGCGAGGGAGAGGCGCTCTGGACGGAAGAGATATAGCGCTCCACGTCCGCTTTAGTCCGCCTCATGGCTGCTGTGACTAACTCCTCTAGACTCGGTTTCACAAGCTGATCCTCGAAGCGCGGACCAGCGGCTAAAAGCACTCTCTGCTCACGCGCGAGCGATGCACGATCGAGCAATGACGCAATTTCCGCTCTGTCTTCTTCTGCTGCTGCTGCTAATAGTGCTTGTCACGTGTGCGTCTCCGCCGCCTGCTGGCCTGGAGCGACACGCGGCGTGTTCTTCTTCTCCTCCGTTCATCTACTGTGTATCTTACTCTGTACTGCTGTTTTCCCCTCTTAAATAAATAAAGGAATAATGTAGTGATCAGAGCCCATGCCTCAGAAGCATCGTGATCCTCCTCCTCAGACACTATAGTGCTAAATCCTGTGGTCTAGTCCTGTAAGCTCTAAAAATGTTAAAACCACCTTATATATCTGATTATCTCTCAAACGAACCCTTAAAGGTCCACGACGGAATATTCCATACCGATACCCCATTTAATGGCATGTTGGGACAGATTTCTTCATTCTCCAGACCACAATCCTTGACCCACTGTTCATACTTCCAACCAAAACTATTCCCTCCATTCTTTTTATAATCCCAACAATCATTTAAAATTGTGCGTGTATGATGATTGTTACTTAACCCAATACATCATTGCAAGCTTTCCTCTTGCATCATTTCAACCCTGATGGCATCTAGAGGAGTTGATCTTATTGCTCCACAGCAGATTCTAAGTGCTCTGGACTGTATGTTGTCCAGTTTCTTTAATTCTGATTTTGCCGCAGCACCATACACTGCACACCCATAGTCTATACTAGACCGTATTAAGGCTTGATATACATGTAACAGTGCACTTTTCCTTGCTCCCCATTCATACTTGGCTATTGAAGTCATGCAATTTATTACTCCTTTGCATTTGTTTTAAATTTTCTTAATATGTCTCTTCCAAGTTAATTTTTCATCAAAGATTAATCCAAGATATTTGAACTCTGTCACTCTTTCTAGTGATTGATCATATGATTTCAGAGTCATTTGTTCCATTTTCTTTGTAAAAACCATATTTTGAGTCTTTGGTACTGAAATCTTCCATCCCCAATCTACTGACCACCTTTCAACTTTAATTGATTCCTGTATTCCTTTAACTATATTTCCTAAATTCCTACCTCTTTTCCATACTGCTCCATCATCTGCCTTCCCAATGATTGGTTTAACTCTTTCAAATATATCATTAATCATTACATTAAATAAAATTGGACTGATTACACTTCCTTGTGGAGTCCCATTCAGGATATCATACGATGCTGACATTTCTTCACCTATTCTTACCTGGAATGTACGCTCAAACAATAAATATAATATCCAATATTCTACCCCCATTCCAGTTTTATTTAGCTTAATCCATAAAGTGTCATATGTATTTTCAATGTCAAAGAAAACAGCAACACGGTATTTTTTCATTCTTAAAGCTTTTTTAACATCATTTTTAAATAATATCAGACCATTCACTGTAGATCTATTCTTCCTAAAACCACTCTGGGCTGATGATAATATACATTTTTTTTCTCCAAACAGTAATTCAGCCTTCTTACTATAATTTTCTCCTTTACTTTGCATAATGTAGATGTTAGGGCAATTGGCCTTTAAAAAGGGGTCATGTGATGCGATTTCAATGTTTCCTTTCTCTTTGGAGTGCTACAAGCTCTTGGTGCATAAAGAAGATCTGTAAAGTTGCAAAGACTAAAGTCTCAAATCCAAAGAGATATTCTTTATAAAAGTTAAGAGTCAGCCACGCCTACCGAGTCCAGCCCGGGGTCGTCACATGTGGTTGACGCAAGCCTCCTTTGTCGAATCCACCGTTCTCAAACCGCCTGCCTCTGCTCACTCTAACCCGCCGTGTGTGACGCTGTGTTTCGTTGTGAAAGTGAAACTACTTTGTTTGGTCTTCCAAAAATGGACACGACTAGAAATCAGTGGTTAAGTTGTATTTACAACACTGTTCCAGAACAGTTCAACCCAAATATTCAGATGTGTGCAGCACATTTTATGGAGGACTGTTTCCTGATCCTGGGAGAGTAGACTACAATGCCGGCTGTTCTGACTCACAGACTGTAAGTACGTTTTTTATATTTAAAGAGTTTTTATATTTTTTATATTTAAGGCGAGTTTTTAGGGCAGTGTAGAGTAGCGCTTGTTGTTTGTCATTTCTCCGATCACAAATGCAGACATGGTTTTATGTTTACGTGGCGCGATGCAACGCAACGCGTAAAAAGACAGTATAAGTCATTATAATCAGTAATTATGTCCCCACTGGATGCAACAAATGCCTCGTTTATAATGGGTTTTCATGTTTTTGTCTCGTCGCTCCGGCCGGACAGGGCATCATCACAGTATGGTGAGGGGCATAACATTTCCGTCTCACGCTTGAGGTATTCAGCCAATCACAATGCACTGGATAGCTGGCCAATCAGAGCACACTTCGCTTTTCAGACCAATGAGCTTTGTAAAAATCGACGCGTTTCAGAAAGACGGGGCATAGAGGAGAAACAATAATGTACAGTATGTGGAAAATAATGTGTTTTTTTAACCTTAAACCACATAAACACATTTCATTACACCAAATACACAAAATAATGTTCTTTTTAGCAACGTCATATGACCCCTTTAACTATTAGATTTTGTTGCATCTTTTCCTTTTACTACTGGTATCACTATTGCACTTTTCCAATCATTGGGTAAAGTACCTTCATTCCATATATGATTACATAGATCCAGTAATGCTTCAACGCTACCTCTGGTGAGTTTTTTTTAAACATACTAACTGATCAGGTAACTCTCTGCTATTGTATTCTTTGAACTGTCGATGGCTATTTTTAACTCAAAAGAACTTAAATCTTCATCCATATTACTATCAACTCCTTGTTTTTTCATACAAACATTCTCATATATTTTACTTGTTTCTAGTCTTCTTTTTAAGAACTAATCATCCAAGTTTTCAATGCAATTTCCTTTCTGTCTTCTGCTGCTGTGTAATGGTTCTCCGCCACCTACTGGCCTGGAGCCAGGATCGGCGTCGTCTTCTCTCAGTTGGCAAATAAACTTATTTCCGCCAGCCCCTGAGAAAGAAAGAAAGAATATGTACATATAAACTACATTATTTTAATAAGATTTGTTGACTTTTGTGTCAGTATTGTCAGGTTATATATGTATATATACAAGTATGTATGCTACAATTACAAAATAAACATAAATAGATCAGTACTTTATACTTTTAGTATTGAAGTACATTAAAAGCCAAATACTCTTGTACTTTACATGAGTAAAATTGAAAAGGAGTAGTTAATACTCTTACTGGAGTTATGCTTTATTAGAATATCTGCACTTTTACTCAAGTACTTGCCGAGCTCCAGCCAAAAAAAAAAAATAAATCACTTAAAGGGTTAGTTCACCCAAAAATTAAAATTAGGCTGTGTTTTACTCACCCCCGAGGCATCCTAGGTGTATATGACTTTCTTCTTTCAGACAAATCCAGTCGGAGTTATATTAAAAATTGTCTTTGATCTTTCAAGCTCTATCATTTCAGTCAGCAGGTGTTGCAGTGCTTCAGTCCAAAAGACCTGAAATAAAAAGCACCCATCCATAAAAAAAAGTGTCTCACACGGCTCCGGGGGGTGAACAAAGGCCTTCTGTAGCGAATCTAAGCGAATTTTGTAAGAAAAATATCCATATTCAATACCAAATGTGGTATTTTCACATGCTTTCAGATAGAGCAGCTTTTACTACACAGAGCCGTAGTTCACTGGCTATGTTTACATACACAATTTTTGTTTTAATCGGACTGATTTCATTCTGATTGATGATTCTGAATGTAGTATTTACATGAATGCTAAATAAAGTGATCAGGTTGATGTGTGCGTTTATATGCCACAAATTTCAAATCGGAATTGATTTTTTTTTGTCATGCACATACTGCACAAATATAGAGTTTCTCACTGTTTGCATATACATATAAACCGCAGTGTTGTGCTGCTCATATTTATCACGCAGTAAAAATGCCCCTCCTCACGCCCAAAACGGGTTGCCTGTGGATGAGAATCCAAAACAAGGACTGGTCGGAGGTTGTCCAGCTCCACTTCACAGTTGCAAAGTGAAAGGAGAGTTCTCTTTCAAGCATATGTTTCGGTGTCTCACTATGGGATACGCCCCTTCCGCGTATTCCTCAGAAGCCCAGTTCCATTACGCCAACCCCAATAGGCTGGCAGACATGACGTTGCATCAGGGAGTGGCTCCCTCCCCTCGGTATAAAAGGAGCGATGCAACGTCATTATGACATTCAAAAACCTCTTCTCGCTTCACACCAGAAGCCTACCCAACTCAGATAGCCATCAACTAGTCTCCACGCTGGTTGCTGGCTTATCGTTTTGGTACTGTACTATAGTCGATTTGTTGGCCACCACGCCGCTTTCGCCTACCCTTCAATCGGCACTCCAGCTCATTGTTAGGGTCATTCAGTACCGCAACTAAGGCTGCATCAATGCAGACTACCCTAGCTAGAGAGGGAGATCCGAGGCTTTGCTCATGCGGGAACAAGATCTCATGCAAAGACACACACCAGGTCTGCTCTGCATGTCTTGGGCTGAAACATGCCCAAATGGCAATCGAATGTCCCGGCTCCTGTGAGCACTGCGCGCGTTTCACCATGAAGAGCCTCCGTCGCAGTTTAGCACGCCAAGCTAGCTCGTCTGGCCAGGATCCCCTCATGTCAGCTAGCCTCAGGTACCCATTCCTGTGGAGCTGCCCACCATGGCAGCTCTATCGTGGGGTGAACAACTGGATGTTTGCGCCCCTCTGCCCGGTGTCCTCAGCACAGACGAGGAGGAGGAGGACGTGTTTGAATATGAGGAAGAGGGGCAATTGGATTTTCTTCTCTCTGAAGAGGAGGAAGATTTCGAGGATTCCCCTTTCCTTCCCCCTGCGCAACCGGCACAACCCCCTCGCCACGGAGGAGGCGGGCGGGGCACCATCCTCTCTGCTTCTTAGTGTGGATCTGCAAGACGTGTGCAAACACGCTACGGAGAAACTCGATATTCCGTGGCCGACCGTAGTAGCTGAGGCTGCAAAGTCGCGCTATGAGGCCGAGAGCCGAGAGCTAAACGGGCAGCGAGACAACTCCTTCCAATCTTTCCAGAGCTTCTGGAAGAGGTTTCCGTCACCTGGAAGGACAATCCTTTTACTAGTAAAATACCCGTGCAGGGGGGATCGTGGAGGGGATGGAGAAGGAGGGTCTTCTTCGCATGTCCCCCATGGAGCCTTTAGTCACCGCGCATCTGCATCCAAAGCGCATGGTGGCCGCGAACCCGACCTTGCCATCAAAAGCGGACTGCTTCCAGTCAAGCATGATGGAGCGCACTTACGAAGCAGTCACTCTCTCAGTCCGGGTCATGAACGCCATCTCTCTGCTCACCACATACCAGGCGGAGCTGCAAGACGAAGTGTCTGCCACGCCAAGTCAGGCACAGTGGGAGGAAATCTGTGTCATCACAGATCTCTCGCTCCGTCTTCAGAGATGTGCCGTTCAGGCTGTGGGCAAGGCCATGGCCACAATGGTCATTCAGGAGAGAGGACGCTGACTTAATTTGGCTAATCTCTCCAATAGGGAAAAGGAAGCCATTATAGATGCAGAAGGCATTTTCGGCTCAGCGCTGACACGGATGCAGAAGAGATGCGAGGAGAAGAAAAGGGATGACGAGGCCTTGCAGCTCTGCATGCCAAGGAAGACGCAGACTGCGCCTCCTCCACCTCCTCGGCAGACCTTCACGCAGGCTACAGCTCGCCCACCTCCCAGCTTTCGTATTCCTAGGTGACAGAGACCGCGTGTGAATGCAGCGGCAGGTCAGAGTGGCGCACCAGAACAGAAACCCGCCTGGCCCAGGAAAAATGATCCGCCCACGACAGCTCAGATGGACCAGCCGGCTCCTCATTCTACCCAGGTGATGAGGAGGAAGAAAAAGGCCGTTTAAGGGGGTCTTCCTGAGGGAAGGGGGCTCACAGCCCCCCCATTCGCTAGTCCCCAACCCTTAGTTGTTCAGCGTTCAGCAGAAAGCAAGTTCAGATGTTTACGGATGTTCTGTGATGATCCGCCCGCGACAGCTCAGATGGACCAGCCGGCTCCTCATTCTACCCAGGTGATGAGGAGGAAGAAAAAGGCCGTTTAAGGGGGTCTTCCTGAGGGAAGGGGGCTCACAGCCCCCCCATTCGCTAGTCCCCAACCCTTAGTTGTTCAGCGTTCAGCAGAAAGCAAGTTCAGATGTTTACGGATGTTCTGTGAGGAAATCATAGCCAAGTTGTGCCAGGGGATGCAGAGCAGTGAAGAGAACGAGAGACGATGCAGTGGTGCACCCCCACCCACTAAATGTTGCAAAACACTTTATCAGAACACAGCATAACACCACATCGGGGAGTCATCGCTCCGCTGAAGATGGTGAGCCACGTAAACTCTGTCCAAGCGCTAAGTGCATGCACAGTACAGACCACGAACTCGTTTTCGACTCGGCCAAACGATGGCACCGGAAAGCTGCAAGTAAACTATTGGCGAGAATGCACGCAGTCCCGTTGGGTGCTGAGAACAGCACAGTACAGTTACAGACTGCAGTTTGCCACTTCTCCGCCGCAGTTCAAAGGAATAATTTATTCTCAGGTGCGGGGAGGATTAGTACATGTTCTTCAGGACGAGATTACCTCCCTGATGAACAAAAAGGCAATAAGAGTGGTTCCACCCGAGGAGAGTCAAAGTGGGTTTTACTCGAAATACTTCCTAGTCCTGAAAAAAGGGACTCGAGCTCTCCGTCCCATATTAGATCTTTGTGCACTGAACAAATACCTAAGGAAGTACAAGTTCAGAATGCTCACCCATTCTACACTTCTGAAATTGGGGCGCCCAGGCGATTGGTTTACCTCAATCGACCTGAAGGATGCATATTTTCACATAAGAATATATCCACCCCACAGGAAATTTCTGAGGCTTGCATTCCTTGGAGTGGCATACGAATATCTAGTCCTTCCCTTCAGCCTGTCCCTCAGCCCGAGGGTATTCGTGAAATGTTCAGAAGCGGCCCTAACTCTGCTCAGGGAGAAAGGCATTCGGATACCTACATAGACGACTGGCTGGTGACAGCTCAATCGGAGCACAAAGCGAGAGATCACACAGCCATGCTCCTAGAACATCTACAGAACCTTGGATTCAAATTAAACACCAAAAAGAGTGTTTTAGTTCCCAGACAGTCAATAACATATCTGGGGTTGTTACTGGACTACTGGGTTGTTACTGGACTGTTACTGGAGTGATATTCAGAGCGCAACTGTCTGTGGAGAGGGTAATAAAATTTACGCAATGCCTGGCCGAATTTCAGAAAGGGAAGAGTGTTTCTTTTCGCACATGCCTCAGACTATTAGGTCTGGCGTAATGGAATTGGGCTTCTGAGGAATACGCGGAAGGGGCATATCCCATAGTGAGACACCTCACTTAATGCTATCAGAGAACCGGGGTTAAGCAAGTAACCTATTGTTTTATAATGACATGACATGCATTTATACAACACTTTATTCAAAAGGAAGAACCGCTCGTTCCGCGCGTCATACGTCATTACGCTATTTCTGCATCATTGCACATGCGCAGTCCTTCCAGTTTCGGGGTTCAATCCTATCGAGTGTTTACATGTACTCTTAATCGTATTAGAAAAGGAATAAACCACCCCCTTCATTAAGGTGTTTACATGAAGGCTTTTCAGTCCAACTGAGTCGTCGATCCGATTACAAACAGATTATTTGGTTGCATGTAAACATAGCCAGTGAGAAGCTATGCAAACAGCTGTCATTGTCGCAGAACGATTTCTTCTATTTCATTATTGCACGATTAAATCATCTGCAATAATGAACACGATATTGTGTAGCTTGTCAGTGAACTACCTACGGCTCTTTAAATTCCGCTCCATCTGAAAGCACGTGCTGGAGATTTACTACTGATTACAGAACCGGCTTTACTGACGAGATGCACATGACAACCTCATTCGATTACATAGTCACTTCCTGTTTGTTGCTACCACGTGTTTTGAGTTTGAGCTCTGTCAAGTTAATTTTTTATCGTCTATTTTTATCTTAAAATCTATTTTATACACCATCATTTTCATTTCTATAACGTGTGAATATATCCCCTATCGTATTATACAACAAAAACAATCAGAGCAACTTGTTATCACTAGTTTTATTTTGATTTCCCGAGTCCTGTGCACCCAGGACGCGATCTTCCCAGATGTCCTTCACTCCGGCACCGGGACACCACGGACCCTGGGTGCACCCGCAGCGGAAGACGCGAGCCAGGCCCCGGGCGATGACCTCTCCCCTTCTGCTGCCTCCGGTCTTCGAGATCTCCACCCGGAACCGCTTCGCTCCCATCCACGAGACGGAACGCGACTCTGTGATCGTCGGAGACTCCATCGTCCGACACGTCCGTGCTACGATACCTGAAGGTAAAGTGCACACCCGCTGTTTCCCTGGTGCTCGTGTTCTCGATGTTTCTGTGCAGATACCCGCGATCCTGAAGGGCGACGAGAGCGTCAGAGCGGTCGTGCTCCACGCGGGGGTTAACGACACCAAGCTGCGGCAGACGGAAACACTGAAAGATATGCAAAAGAAATCTATCGTATCTCTTGCTCTGGCTACTGTGCAGTGGCGGACTGGCCAACTGGAGCACCGGGAGTTTATGTGGGCCGGCCCTTTGCGTAAATATAAATAAAAAATGAATTGTAGTAAATTTACGTATATCCTTCCATCGGCCCAGACGAATGGCGCTGCGCGGGCCACTTGATTCAAAAATTCTAATTAACGTTAATTTAGCGTGCTCCGGCTCAGTGCAGCGGCTCAGCTCTCGTCAATGTCAAAATGTTTGAAATAGCCAATCAAAGTGTAGAAGGCAGGATTTACTGTTCACAGGCGCTGCGCTGTGTGCGACTTGAATGCGAGCTGAGGTAAGATGTAAGCAGCTAAACATGACGAGACAATTCAGCAATATTTGCCAACCGTTACGATAAAAAAAAAAAAAAGTTAAACGACAGACATTAATTTTCAAAATTGCAAACTACTACTGGCCTTTTCAGATTTCTTAGATTTGAATGTCATTTACATTATTCATCTGCAGTTTTCAGCAAACATGAGATAAGAGTTAATGTATCTCTGTATAGGCTTTCATCCGTGATTTGACGTGTCTAAGAAAATGTTTAAAAATCTATAAAAATCATTCTCAATCTTGCTCTGAAACATTGTAAATCTGAAGACTTTTGCTTTCGAGTGCTGTGCATATGAAAGTGATTTATATTATAGGCCTAATAAAAATATAATTTGCTTATTAATTCACATACATTAATTTATATACACACTGGTGGTTAAAAGTTAGAAATAATTAAGACTTATTTATTTATTTGAAAGAAGATTGAATTTATTTTATCAAAAATACAGTAACAATAATATTATGAAATATTGCACTTAAAATACTGGTTTTCTATTTAGGATATTTTAAAATGTAATTTTTTTCTGTGATCAAAGCTGAATTTTCAGCATCATTACTCCAGTCCTTAGTGTCCCTTCAGAAATCATTTTAATGCTGCCTAATTATTATCAGTTATTATTTTTGATCAATTATTAATAATGGGTTTTATTATTGGTATAATGGTTCTCAGTTAAAGAACAGCATTTATTTGAAATATAAGTACTTCGTAATAAGTATAAATATCTTTACTGACACCAATTTAATGCAACCTTGTTGAAGAAAAATATTAATTTATATTTTTTTAATCTTACCCAAGACTGAATGGTATCACAATTTCCACAAAAATATGAAGCAGCACAACAGTTGCAGTATTGAAGTCTCCTGGACGATACCAGAGCATTGTGACATATGGACTGATAATTATATAGGTATTTAACTTTAGTGATATTAAACTGTCCCTCGTAAAAATTCTTATAAAATTCTTTATTATTTGCCACATACACCAGTAAAGACAAATTATAATGTAAAGAATGCCAGTCATTTACGGTGTGGTGCGAGTGTGTTGCGGACTGGGTTTGGTGGGCCGCTCTGTGCCCAAAAGCCACTTTTTGGCCCCAGTCCGCCCCTGCTACTGTGTATAGACCACCAGGGCCGTATACAGATTTCCTAAAAGAATTTGCAGATTTCCTCTCAGACCTATTGGTTACTGTTGATAAAGCGCTAATTGTCGGAGATTTTAACATTCACGTTGATAATACAAATGATGCATTAGGACTTGCGTTTACTGACCTAATAAACTCTTTTGGAGTCAAGCAAAACGTCACCGGGCCCACTCATCGTTTTAATCATACGCTAGATTTATTATATCGCATGGAATTGATCTTACTGATATAGATATCGTACCTCAAAGTGATGATGTTACTGACCATTTCCTTGTATCGTGCATGCTGCGTATTACTGATATTAACTATATGGCTCCGCGTTATCGTCCGGGCAGAACTATTGTTCCAGCCACCAAAGACAGATTCACAAAAAACCTGCCTGATTTATCTCAACTGCTCTG
>NW_015554149.1:123293-126500 GCF_001515605.1 Sinocyclocheilus anshuiensis
AAATACAATAACAAATGTAGATTCTACAGCGTATAATACTTCAGCTTCATTCATCGCACCAAAAGATAAACTGCAGTGTGAGTCTCGTGAAAACTAATTTTACAATTTTCAATGATATGTGTAATTCGTTCAGAACACTGTAAGATCAAAAAGTTTCCTCGGAAAGTCCAATGGATGCCTTATTCACATTGAATGAACTAAAACAGGCACTGAAAGGGGTAAGACATACTTCTCCAGGGAAAGATGAAGTGTGTTATGATATGATCAAGCATCTATCAGAAAAAGCATTAAATATAATATTAAAACTTTACAATGAAGTATGGAAATCAGGGAAACTCCCGCTCTGCCAGTATATCCACCTTGGCTCTTCTCTATGCCAACAGCTGATTTGCAAATATTTAAATTAATAAATGAAAACAAGAAATATGTTCCCAAAGAGACAATAGTGCAGCAGTATTTAGATAGTCATTACTTTCAGTTTTTACAAATGTATACAGATGGTTCTAAAGACCCAGCAACTGGGCATACAAGTGCTGCCATGTATATTCCTCACTTTAAATATAAATCTGCAAAAAGAACTCATAATATATCAGTATATGCAGCAGAGATGATCGCTATTCAGATAGCTTTACAGTGGGTGGAAGAAATCCAACCAGCAACAGTGCTAATCTGTGCAGATTCATACTCTGCACTCACAAGCATACTGAGTGTAAAAATCTGAATCTAGTCAAGATATATTAATAGAAGTACTGCAAAGTTTGTACCGAATACGGAATCTGAGAATTATAGCAGGATTTGTGTGGATGCCTGCTCATGTTGGAGTGGAAGGACATGAGGAGGTGGACAAATATTGACATACACCCTTGAGTAAAGCTGAAATTAAAGGTTTAATTAAAGCAGCTGTCAGAAAGATATGGCAAGAGAGATGGGATAAAGGTAACAAAGGGTGACATTTGTATAATATAAATAAACAAGTGGGACATGTAAGAACTGCTTATGGTAATAGAAGGGATGATACAGTTATATCTCGATTGAGAATTGGACACTCTACTCTTAATAAATCACTCCAGATGATAGGAAGACATGAATCTGGTCAATGTAATCATTGTGGACTTCCAGAAACTGTAGCGCATGTGCTGATTAACTGTAGGGCATATGAAAGGGAAAGAATGTGTTAAACAGTTCTCATAAAGGTTATAGTAAATATATAGTTTTTTATTATGATCAGCATTTCCCTTGATATCGTCGCCTCACACTCCATCCAGTAGGTGGCGGGATATGCAGCAACAGCTGGCTTGCCAGCCGCCGGAAGTGTCTGCCTGTGACGTCATCAGCGTGCGCCGGCGACGAGCTGCGGCGTTTACGCGTGTGAAGACGAGCAGAGCAGCACGTGTAGATCGGCAGCAATGGCATCGACACGAGAAGCAGAAATCGTCTTCGCTCAGAAACTCGCGTCCAACGAGAAGCCCGTGAGGAGCAGAGCCCTGGTGAAGCTGAGGAAGTACATCAGTGCGCGCTCAGAGACAGCAGGAGGTAATACATCACCGAACACGTGTGTGACCTGCCTGCCGTAGCTGCGCTCGAGCTTGCGTGGAGTCGTGCGTTTATTATCTAGTGGTAGGAGTTTATGGAGTCGTTACTCTGTAAATACTGTGTGAATATCGATTGATTGGCTGACTTTATTGATCGCAAAGGGGAATTCACAGCAGAGCTCACCACACACATAACAAATATTAGATAAAATACTGCATTTCATACAGCACCCCTTTGTTTCAAGCATCAAAGTGCGTACTACCCCATGATTACACAATACACTCTCTCTGTCGTGCGCTGTAACACCGGGGCTGAACGAGCTCACACGCTGTGATGAAGGGATGACAGTCATGGCTCTTCAACAGGCTCTCAGTCGCCTCATACATCAGTGCGACTCTGACCCTTCTTATAAACCGGTATCATAGTGTCAGACCAAGCGGGCTTGTTGTTCAAATATACACACAATCTCAATTTCTGGCTCTCTGCCACCACTTGATGAGGACATCTTCTAAAATCAACCACAATTTGCTTGGTCTTACTAGCATTACGCCTAAGACGATTTGTTTCAAACCAGTCCACAAACGCTTTAAAAGCTCCCTGTATTCACTCTCATCATGATCCATTATACAGACAACAATTGTGGAGTCCACAGAAAGTTTCTGGGGATTATACTGGAAACCTGAGGTATAAAAGCGGAGCTAAAACAGTTCCTTGAGGAACGCCAGTGCTACACGTAACTACTGGGGACACACAGTTCTGCGTCCTAACATGCTGTGGTCTATTTGAGAGGTAGTCAGTTAACCAGCTGAGCATACTCTGGCGTAATCCAGCATTTTCTAACTTATTCTTGAGTAATGCAGGCTGGATAGTGTTGAATGCACTAGAAAAATTAAACCGTGTTACCTGAAGTCTCTAGAGATAAATAATTGCATCATTCACCGCAACACCAGTTTTGTGTAGCACACAATAGCTGCTTAATATGATTTAAAACCAGTCTCTCAAAAACCTTCATCAACTGAGCGTTAAAGCCATTGGTCTATAATGTGCAAACTCAGTGGGGCTACACATGATGTCTTCCAGAAAACGGGAACCCTTTCCAAGCGCAAGCTCAAGTTGAAAAGGTAGTGCATCACCCAACAGATTTGATCAGCACAGCACTAATACATCAGGGCCTGCAGACTCCTCCTTAATTCTCCTCAGCCCACTTCTTACTTGTTCCATCGATACAGCAAACCTAGGATCAGACTCACAAGTGGGAACATAAGATGATCTTAAAACTGACTCTGCTGTGTAGCATCTCGAGGCCGTCCTGCATTCAGCATCACGGTGTGTGTGTGTGTGAGCAGTGTGCTGTGTTTCAGGATTCAGAGAGGAAGAGCTGCTGAAGATCTGGAAGGGTCTGTTCTACTGCATGTGGATGCAGGACAAGCCGCTGCTGCAGGTGATGCACACACACTCACACACACTATACACACACTCTCTCACACACATACACACACACACTATACACACATACACAGACACACACCATACACACACACACACTATACACATGCACAGACACACACACACACTATACACACACACACACTATCACACTATACACACACACACACTATACACACACACACACACACACTCTATATACACTATACACACACACACACACACTCT
>NW_015554149.1:127646-133073 GCF_001515605.1 Sinocyclocheilus anshuiensis
CACACACACTCACACACACACACACTCTACACACACTCTCACACACACACACACACTATACACACATGCACAGACACACACACACACACACACACACACACTATACACGCACACACACACGCACACACACTATACACTCACTCACACACGCACACACACTCACTCACTCTCTCTCTCACACACTCTGTCAGTAACCGGTCTGTGTTTTTGGGACTGTAGGAGGAACTGTCCACAAAGATCTCCAGGCTCCTCCACAGCTTCCGGACGCTCGACAGCCGTAAGTTCACATTTACAGCTATAGCACAAGAACATCCATCTGCAGGTCTGCACATCTTCTTGCTTTGCATGTACAACTCTTCAAACAAGTGCCTAAAAGTGAACTACAGAAAACCTTGTATCTTTCTATTAGTGATGAACAGGACAGTTTGGCTTTACTTAAAGCCTTGATGTGTAATGCATTATTGAAGGTATTAATAATGCGCATCATAATACGTTATAATACCTCGTCATAGATAACTGTAACCAAAGTTATGCGCTACAATATTTGCAGATTCCATGTTACATCTGACATTGTGTGTTGTGTTTTAATGCATTATATTTTTCAAAGGTATAACAATAAATAAATAGACAGTTGTTATTATAACTACATTTATCCATGTGCTCATACAGTGCATTACAATAATGCATTCATAAATAACTGCAACCAAAGTTAATGCACTATATAGTTTTTGTCACATGTGAAGTTGGTAGTTTGTCATTTGCCCGAGCTGCTTCAGTGCACACACATGCACGACAGAAGACGAGTGAGTTCTGGGGCATACAGTGGCTTGTAGGTATTTTGGTTTTCTGTCTTCTAAAGTATCTCGTTATGGTGCGAGAAACTGTAAATGAAGAACTGGGGCCAGTTGCATAAACTGTTCAGACTAGTCTTAAAAACCTAGTCATCTAATTATTGTTCAAGACTGGTCATAACTTAAATTCAGTTATGAAAAGGTAGATTGGTCTTGTTTGTATTGGAAGAGTAAGACTGGTTACCCATTGGCAGCTGCTAGTTGGTTAAACTAGTTCTTAAGACACAGTCTTAACACGGTGGCTAAGTTTATGCAACTGGCCCCTGGTTGTTTCAATAAGTTTTATACAGTATTTTCTTTACTCTTAAAAAGCTATGTCTAACAGGGTACTATTTTATGCACTTGAGGTCTGAGATGTGGGAACGGTGAAGAGAGAGAGAGAGGACAAACATTTTACATTTTAGCTCAGCATTGCCATCTAACCAGCCAATATTGTCTTAAAGTATGGATTTGGCAAAAAACCCAGCCGATAGCCAACCCTACTCACCTGTTTGCATGTCTGTGGTTTGCTGTAACATCTGGATGTGAACCGTAGAGTTCCTGTATTTGAAGACGTTTCTTCAGACCATGAAGAGAGAGTGGAACGGCATCGACAGACTGCGAATGGACAAATACTTCCAGGTCCGTTCTGATCTGTGACCGGGACGCTCTGCTGTATCTGTGTACCCGAGGAATCATTTACATGCATTATTACCTACAAGTTTTTTATAAATCTCAGCATTGTCTGTCTTTTCTCTGTTAGCTCGTGCGCTTCGTTTTCCGAGAAGTGTTTGAGATGCTGAAGAGACAGCAGTGGGAGTCCAGGTAACTGTGTTTCAGCTTGAGCGCTCTTCAGTGTTTGCTGAGGTGTTTGTCAACTTCAAAAGTGTATTTAGGGCTGCCAGTTTAACGCGTTAACTTAATTTATGAAAAAATAACGCACGGTTAACGCACTGGCCCCGCCCCCAAACATGTAGGTCATCTTACATTTCATATAGTTGACTGTTCACAAAATATGACGCAGAGCAACAACTCCATAAATGCAGTTATGCCCTAAAATTCAAGATATTGTGGCAAAAAAATGCCCCTGTATGAGTTTTTGTCTCATATTTATATCATACGATAAGCGATATCACACGAGTGCTGTGTTTGTCACGAAGAACACGAGTGCAAATGTGATTTTATACAACAGTTCAGAAAATAAGAAGTGAATATTGTGCAAAATGTAAACAAAATATTGTGCTTTCTGTTCAATTTTGCCAACGAAAATATTACCAGTAAAGCCGCAGCAGAATTGTTGTGCATCTCCGAGCAACACAGCGATGTTTAGTTTCTGAATGAATCTGCGTTTTGAACGAATCGTGTGAACCGTTTACTGAATTCCTGAATGAATCATGCGTTTGAACGAATCGACTCATAAACACATTTACCGCCACCTGCTGGTAGTTTTAGTTTCTTCTTTAGAGTATCATTTCATTTACTAAAACAACAACATTAAAGGTATGGTTCACCAAAAATAAATAAATAAACTCACTTCCTCACTTTCTTTTGCACAACATAAAAGGTATTTTGAAGACTGTTGGTAACTAAGCTGTTTTGGTCACTAGTGACTTTCATTGCATGATCAAAAATACTGAAATGTTTCTCGAATTATCTTTTATGTTCCATACTTTGTTAGGCCATTGTAGCCGAAACATTTAACACAAAAATAGCTTTAAATTATCTTTTGGGGGTATTTTCACTGCCAAATTTAGGTTGCGATTAATTAATTGCAGCACCCTGTCGACTAACATCCCTAGTATTATCATAAGCTTTTTTCAAAATGTCTAATTAAAACAATGGGATCAGAAGAATAAGTTACCGATCAAATAAACTCAGTATTACCAAAATTAATTTGCACAGAGGTGGCACAGAAGAACACACAAGTGGCTTGTAGGTATATTTACAGACGTTTAATGAGGCTCAGAGGTGGCGTGAGTGCAATTAAATTCATGTTGAGATTAATGTTTTGAATATAACATTTTGAATATAGAAATAGTCAATGATTTAAATAACTGAAATGATGCTTTAAAAATAAACTAAATCTGCCAGCAGGTGGCGGCAAGTCACTGAATTTATCACTGATTCATTCATTCAGTTGATTCGTTCGAACGGCTGATTCATTCAGGAACGAAGCACGTGACTGTCTTTATGAATGTGTGATTGAATCATTGTGTTTGAATGGAGATGTGCAACGCTTAGCTGTGACTGTTTGAAACTATTCTTGTTGACGAAATAGAGCAAAATCAGGCAGTCGGTGCTGTTATAGTCAGACAAGTCAAGACCGAATGAATGTAATATACTGACACGTATAGCATTGCAATAGTCCAGCCTGGACAGAACAAGAGCTTGAACAAGGAGTTTCTCAGCCCAAATTGATATATGAATAATTTGTGATTGAATTAGATAATTTAACCGAATAACCGAACAAAAGCTGAAGTGGTAGGCCAGAAGTGTTGGGTGTTAATGGTCTTCTACGAGCTTGAGTTGCGAGCGCAGCGTGATCTCAGCCTGTGCTCCTCCTGCAGGCTGGTGAGTGAGTTTCTGCAGCTCTTCTCGGCTCAGCTCCTGCACAGCTCCAGCGCAGCTCCGGCCGGATTCCTCCTGCACGCTCTCGACCTCTATCTGACTGAACTGGCCCTCGTCGGCTCGGCTGAGGTACGCCTGTGGCATCAGAAGTCATCGCATTATGATGTTTGGTGCTGTTCTTGCACTAATGCATTGCTTTACATGCTCTCTTTTGAATGAATCCAGTCTCCTCCACTGCCTAGTTTGTGTAAATAAACATACATTGAGAAGAAGTTTTCCTGCTGATCAGATTATCACATTATCACATTGAGATGGTGCTCAAATCTGATGGACTGAGGGGTTTACATGAAGACATTTCACTCTGATTGAGCCATGCATCCCATTATAAAGTGATTATTTGGCTGCATGTAAACCTAGCTGTTGAAGTGTAGTTTTGTGTTCTGTGTAGGGTTGTCACGGTATGATAATCATCTCTGAAAATATCACGGTGTATATATTAAACACTAATTCTTATCAGTAACGATGACTCTTAAAAGAACAAGAACAAGTTATTTGAGTGAACAAATCCTTTATTACAACAAACTTGAAACCATTTTAATGAAAGTATTGAAGTCTCCCTTCTAAAAAAATTTAAAAATAAAGCTTTACACTAGGGCTGCACAATTAATCGAATTTCTAATCGCGATTACAATTATGGATGCCACAATTATGTAATCGTTCAAAGCGGCAATTAATCGTTCATAGTCCACTTATGATGTTCTGCGTGCTTAAGATGCGTTTTCTTTCTACATGTTATCTTAAGGGTTTTCCCATTGTTTTAGTTTTAGTATAACATTATAATAGCATTCATATTTTAACTTTTTTGTAATTTAAAGAAGAAAGCAATCCCATGTATAGTTGACATTTGAGGCTTAATACTATATAAAAGCACTAAAGGTTTTTCAGTTAGTGTGTTTTCAGCTGGTTTATGTTCATTGAAAAATACGGCATGCAGTTGCATCAAACAGTGGTATAAACATCATTCAGTGTAAATTGTGATAATCGTAATTACTGCAATTACAATTTCAAGGGAATAATCGACAATTATGATTTTTGTCATAATCGTGCAGCCCTACTGTATATCTATATCACACTTTAATATTTTAATTAATGTTTTAAATGTTATCAAACGGAAAATTTACAACTCCTTTTATTTTTGGCAAAGTTAAAACATGGACAAACATGATATTCCTTGAAAACAATGCTTAAATAAATTATTTAATTTTAAAGAATATTATTAATGTTATTATAACTTCGAAGTATATTTTGACGGGTTGTAGCGGACCTGTGTATTTGACAATGTTTTTCTCAAGTAAAACTAGGACATGTTTATTAAAGTCTCCTCTCAGAGCAGCTCTGCTGATGTTCATGTGCATGTAGACGCTGAACACACCATTAGCGTCATGCGCACTTCAGTGTGCAGCAGATAACACAGCGCCACTCAGAGACGTGCGGAAACAAGCAGATTAGCAGGCTCTTTGTGCTTGAATATTCACAGACACATATCAGAACTACTTTAGATTTATCCACGATTAGTTTTCACACGGTTCTAGCTTCATAGATGAAGTGTTGCTGCAGATACAGAGATCCGTCACACCAGACTAGAGCGTGTCGAGAAGCCTTATTCGTCTAACCAGCTTCGTATTAGTCCTGTTTCTCAAGCTGCTTCTCATTACTGTGATTTACAGGTTTGTCAGACTAACTCCAGTATAATACAGAGCTTGAAATACTTTGTATTACTCTGGTGTTTGTGTATGAATGAGGCTGATCTCGTGCTTCTCTCTTCCAGCTGACAGCAGAGCAGAACCAGACCTTTATTGAGCCTTTCTTCAAGACTATGGCCAAAACCAAAGAGTATGACATCCCCTGCTTCATTCAGATGATAAATACATAAAAACACAAAAATCTTAGTTAATAGTTAATACTGAGACTATATATATATATATATATATATATATATATATATATATATATCTCCTGTGTTTTTCCT
>NW_015554149.1:135652-150780 GCF_001515605.1 Sinocyclocheilus anshuiensis
GCTGAAGGCCATCGGCAGCAACATCTTTAACACCATCGTTGATCAAGTTCCTTACGCCATCGAGGATCTGCAGAGAGAGATCAGTGAGAGCGCAGAACTGGACTCTAGTGAAGAACCTGAAAACCAGCAGGACACTGGAGAGACCAAGACTGAAGCCCTCTCAGAAAGCTCACAGAAAACTCAAGGTACACGCGCTAATACGAGTAGAAAAGAAATGGTAACACTTCATTTTAAGGTGTCCTTGGTACATGCATGTAATCATGCATAATTTATTGTTATTATAATAGTAAGTACAAGTAACCCTAACCATATAGTGAGTACATGTAGTTAATTAATATTACTCAGTACTTAAATGTATAATTACACTGTAACACTTTAAATACGTGTTTAATGGCATCAAAGTAGCCTATTATTAATGAAGGCCAGTATCATTGATACCAACACTGTTACTGATGTCTCTATTAAATGCATTTTCCCCACAATTTAACCATTAATTATAGCCATGCAATGTTACAGTAAAAGCGAAAGCCGTTGTTTTTAACATTTAGTAGGCTTTGAGAAATAAAACTTTTTTTTTTTTTTTTTTAAACTGTTTATTGAATTTTCTTCTGGGAATAATAATATAAAACAAAAAGCAACTGTGCAAATTTAGAACCCATCCCAACCCTGGTAGACTTAAAAATAAATAAATAAATAAATAATAATAAAAAATGTGTGTATATAAAAAAAATGTAAAATATTTTTTTTTACAAAGATTTTAGAGAGAAATATAACTTTTAATTTAAGCAAACTTAAAACAATCTTCACTTAAGCTATAATTAGTATGTACATAATCTAAAAAAGTAATACAGATTTGACAGACAGTGCACCAGTACTGGATTCCCGTCTCTTCGTGCTTGCTGGTGTTTGTGTATATCGTCTACTGTAACACTAGCCAAACGATGCCAGGGAAGAAATGGGTTCAGTTTAGCATGTTGAAAATGATTAATCGCACCGTTAACACATGAATTTAGACGGCTCTAGTATAAATGCGTTTGTCGTAGCACTGGCACAGCTGTGTAACTGAAGTCCACTGCAGGGAACAGGAGAAGCCTCTGCAACATTTCCAGGGTTATGTGCTATGCGTCTGAATTGAGGCTTGTTTGTGCTGTGGTTGGCAGTAGATGTCGCTCAGATCACAGTGCGCACATGGTGACGTCTGCTTCTCAAGGGCTCAGTGTTTAAGCTTCGAGTTTTAACGCTTTGCACGTAGACGTGCATGAAACCACTTGTTACGTTGTCATTTCGTCTGGTTTTTTGTAAAGAGAAGCAAAACATGATTTGAATGAATTGTCAGTATGTCCTTTGAGATGTTTTGTCGTTGGTGTCAGACTGTGATGAAGAGGAGTATTTGCTCTCAGACGGCATGGACGCTAGCGATGACGACACATGTGGACCTGTTCTTCAGGTGTGTGCAGTACACAACTTTCTTTTTGTTGGCCAAATGTTTTTAAATGCTAAATTCTTATGAACTGCAGATGCCTGAGCATCGTAGCAGACAAACTAGGTGTTGTGCAAAAACTATTATAAAACAGATAGTTCCGGTTAGGGCTGGGCAAAAAAATCGATTTTTCGATTAATCGTTTTTTAAAATGACGTCGATTCGATATCGATTCTCAAAAGCCGCGAATCGATCTTTTCCGGGATTTATTTCAGCACACATTTAAAACAAGATCTGATTAACGTGGATCTTATCATTAGTCTTCTCCACTAGATGTCACCCTTATTTACCTTGCGCGATGTTACAACAGAAAGCCTGTCATTCATTCAGCGCTTATCATGGCCATACGCGTGATTCGCAATGCTCAGGTGAAATGCTATAGTAATACTATAAATCTGCGGAAGCATTTGATACGCATAAGGCGCCATGATTTCCGCAATGAATGAATGGTGGATGGTGCGGCCCACTGTTTTGTTTACTACACACATACTAAAGCGCGGATGACGCTCGCGGTGTTTTCAGCTTCTGCCGTCTCCCTATATGATGATATGAACACGAATGTCATCTCCAGCTGCTCTGAGAGTCACTTCATTAGCATTTTACCGTTTCATTTGAGAAAACTACCGTCATATCACATACACAGCAGCTGCAAGTTCTTCACGGCAACCCGTCAAAACAAAAGTTTAGTTTAACGTTCTACTGTCTGAATTTATTACTATTTAGCAGTCTGAAGAATCAATGCTACTAAATTAATGTTTTATGCCTTCATCTGATTACCAGAAAAATTAAGAACATTTTATAGGGCCCTATTATTGTTTAAAAAAGGACCCTATACAAAAAAAAGTATAGGTTTAAAATACAGGCATGTGGCTTAATTTCTTTTTATTAATTCACCATTTGTAAACTGATGTTTACTTTTCATGTTTTAGAAATATCAATAGCATTTGTATTAAAACTATATTGACTGAATGTAATAAAAAAATTGAGAATCGAATCGAGAGCTTGCGAATCGGGACATCTGAATCGATACCCAGCCCTAGTTCCGGTGCTTGATTCTGATTGGCTGAGCCGGGTTCGAAGCTGTTGTAAATTACTCTACAAACATACACCTTTGTTTACGTTTGTCTGTTGCTCCGCAACCACTTTGTTGCAGCCACAACTGTTTCTGAGGAGCTACATTGTTTGGTGGAAGAATACTGTTTTTATTAATATCTTTACACTTTATTTGCTCTGTTTTATTTTGTGAAACCTAACTACGTATACGGAATAACCGTTTTATAAAAGCAATAAGCCCCGTTAAGCCGTGGTTTACAGTGAATTTATAACAGCTAAGGGGGTTTTTAGGCACTCCGCTTCGTGTCGTAACAACACTTAGCTGTTATAAATTCACTGTAAACCACGGCTTCACGGGCCTTATTGCTTTATTTGAACAGTCCATGATAGAAGTACAGTAGGATGCTTTAATGAACAGATTATCAGAGACTCCTGTCGCTTAAATAAACAAATTGTTTGGTTATGCCGTGTTTAGAGAGATATAGACGAGCGCTATTGAATTGCTTTCAAAGGTTGTCTGCTTGTTTCTCTGTGCATGTGTAAATGATCGTGTGTATATGTATGTAATGTTATTTGTCTTGTTCAGTTCGACTATGGTGCAATAGCTGACCGTCTTTTTGAGGGGGCCAGTCACTCGAATATACAGAGCTTCAACAGATCCAAGATTTACAAGTTTGTGAAGATGTAAGTTTTGTTTGTTGTTTTGAGGAGAAGAGACTCGTGCAGACAGTGAACGTGATTAAAAGTGTTTGCTGGATTTAACTCCATGTGTCTGGTCTTCTCTTTCTCTGTGGGATGAAGTTTCCGAGACCTGAGTGAAGGTGAGCTCTCTGACGAGTGACCGCTTTTAGTGAAACGGGTTATACTTGGGTCACTCACGATTGTTTTCTGTCCCATCGTTAGGGGTGTTCCCTCAGGATGAAGTGGAGAAAGTGTCCACCGATGAAGATGATGATGATGATCATAACGGCAGAAGGAAGAGAAAGAGAAGGAAACAAAAGAATAAAGACAAGAAAGGCGAAGAGTCACTGAAGAAATCCAAAGGTTTGTGTTGAGAAGTGCATCTTTACGGATTATGATTATAATGAAAGAGTTTTTGTTTTTGATTTGTTTTATTTCGTTAAGTAGTAATTTAAAGCTTTCTATAGATATATTTATCATGTCTGTGAGGCATGTATTCACTGAGTTTCGGTTCATTTTTGTGAAGCGCTCCTGTTCAAGACCGAGACGGCAGAAAGCGCATCATGTTTGATTTCTTTATTTTATAAAAGCACAACGTTTTGTTGATATTGTGAGTGCACACAAATAAAAGTAGACCCTTTACAGTTACGAATGATGTATTACTCTTACCTTTATGAGTAAAAATGTTGGCTTATTCACTGAAAAAAATGCAAGTGATCGCGCTTCATGTCCTGCAAAGCGCGCTTCAGCTTCAACTCTCCGAACAAACTGTTGGATACAGCGCACATTTATCTAGGTTTAACGTTTAAACATTGTTATATGCTTGAACTGTTATATATCTATAGATTTTGTAGAGTGTCGCAGAGCTACATGAAAGAAAATTAAAGTGGCAGTGCAAGTACAATAAATAATAAACATAGACTCACTGTCTGCTGCTGGCCACTTGGTCGTTACTTTAAAAAACAAAAACATATATTTAACGAACAAAAAATGCTCCAAACGAAATATAATCACTTTGCCATTTCATACAAACCTGAACTATTTTAATAGCTGAAATAGTAGTATAAGCTGTTTTGGGAGAAGGGCTCAGACGGGCTCGGGCCGGTGATTCTGATGAGCTGTCAGACACGGGCCGGGCTAGGGCCTATATTTGAGGCCCGTGCAGGGCTCTAATGAGCTCAGTATTCTGGGCTGCAGATCTGACATGAATGGTACTTAGATTTGTCTCTTAGACTCGGCCTCGATGGCCTGGAGCAGTAGATGCTCTCTCCATCACAACACTGATCCAAACCATTTGCTTTGCTTAATGACAATGTTTAAAGCTCATTACAGTTTGTCAACTGTTGATTAATCTCCAACAGGTCAGTCAGAGTCTGTGGCTGCGTCAGATGACACTGACATATCAAAGGACACCCAACCAAAAAAGAAGAGCAAGAAGAAAAAGAAGAGCGGTTTAAAGTGTGTTGAGGGTCAGCAGACAGAGGAGAGCTCTGGACAGGAGACGCAGGACGCCACAGGTTTAACAGAAGAGAAGCTGGAGTCTGATGCTGAATTACCACAGTGTGACAGTGAAAACAAGCACAGAGCGCACGAGAGTCCGTGCTCTGAGCCTGCCCTTAAACAGATGAAGAAGCAGCGGAGGAAGAGGACGGCTTCGAGGAAAACCTGTGAAAAAGCCGAGGAAGCAGATCACTGCTCAGAGATGGGAATCAGCGTTACATCAGCAG
Source organism: Sinocyclocheilus anshuiensis (assembly GCF_001515605.1). Taxonomy (NCBI): domain Eukaryota; kingdom Metazoa; phylum Chordata; class Actinopteri; order Cypriniformes; family Cyprinidae; genus Sinocyclocheilus; species Sinocyclocheilus anshuiensis. Next base: position 140,594 of record NW_015554149.1, read on the forward strand.
AGGTCGTGACTCCTGTACCGCCGAAGAAAAAGGCAAAAGGAGCCACTGTCTCGGCCATCGCAGCTGTAGATGTGTCAGCAGCCGCGGCACCACAGAAGAAGCTGAAAAGTGCCTCCTCAGACGAGCAGACCCAGGCAGATTCACAGAAGACACAAGGCTCCGCTAAAGCCTCTCGTAAAACACCAGTGAAGAAGAAAGTACAGGAGGACGTCGTCTCAGACGTGCCAGAGCCAGAGACCAATGGAGACGCTCACCAGGAGGAGACGGTGCTCACCGAAGACTCGCAGCAGCCTGCTGGACGATTGAGAGCCAAGAAGAGCAAGCAGACGTCAGCAGCTGTCCAGATCAAACCAGGGAGGAAGAGGAGGGTGAAGCCTTCACAGGTGAACGGACACGCAGACCAGACCAGTGTCAAGAGACCCAAGATCATCAGCGTAAGTCTGGCAGGCTCTCTCACTTTATTTGTGCTTTAAATCGGCAGAGGCTACGTTCACACTGCGAAGCCTTAGTGATCAGTTACGATTTGTGCTCGGATCTGATTTCTTTTTTTTGTATAGCAGTTCACATTGTGTCCGACCTTATGGACATTTTTGTCCTTTTAAGTTTAGTTTTTTTGATCATTTTGCCTGTTAATGTCAACAGCATAAATTGAGACAGGTGTGTATTTTTATTGGAATTTTAATATTTTACCCTCATTTCCTTTAAAGTGCCCCTATTATGCCATTTTTACGGTTCCTAATATTGTTTTGGGAGTCTCCTACAATAGGTTTACATGCATGCAAGGTCAAAAAATGCTTTTGTTTTCTCAAAATATGCATTTAATATCACCTCATTTTCCAGCGATTCGCAAACGATTCGTTCGAAGCAGTTCAAAGATTCAGTCTCTCTAAACTCCTCCTCTCCGTGAGCCTGCTCTGCTCTGATTGGTCAGATGGTCAGACCTGTTGTGATTGGTCTACAGTGCGTGTCGGAAACGATACGCCTATTTCAGTAGTTCTGTATTTTAAACGCTCTATAGAAAATATAAACATCTATTATTTATCATACTTACAGGTTGTGATTCAGTTGAGTAGCTGGTCCAAATAAACAGGATACTGATCCATCTTTCAGCAGCAAGCATTTTGTGAATCCCGCGTTGAGCTCCCTGAGATTAGAGAAGCAGTCGTCAGCAGAATGACGTGTTTGTGGGCGGGGTCAAGTTGTTATGCAAATGTGTTACTCGACGTGTAGCCAGTAACGACTCGTTTCAGCTGTTCAGAGTCGATTCTTTATTTTGGGAGACAATAACTTTATTTATCGTGCACTTTCAGCTTCACAACTTTGCAGATCGTTTACATTTACATACAGCTAGCTACCTTACACACTGCATCAAAGGCAATATTGGAAATGGCATAATAGGGGCACTTTAATAAGTATTTTACGCTAAGTAAAAAAAATAGTTCCTCTTGGGACCTTAATGACAAAAATGTCCTCATTGAAACCCATTAAAACTGCAATTTTTAATCCCAGGGCCATTTAACTGTAAAATGATGCAGTCTTTGTCAATAGGCTTTCACTCTGTTGGCAAGGCTTCAGAATTACATTTTTTAAAAATATTTTACCAGATGGTGTTATTTTCTCAGGTTTGGCCTATAAAGCAAATACTCACATTTTTCCTGTGTTCTGCTTTTGCTGTATTATAGCGCTAGTTGGATACATTATGCAGCTATAATTGTGTGGGTGTGTTTGTATGGATGTCAGAGTGGGGTTTGTGTGTGTGTAATGTCTGAGAGAAATGATACTGTACACCGCTGTGTTCGCCAGTGGAGCTTTGCTGGAATATAATGGGAAAGTTTGGTACTGCACCCTAACTAAATCTTACTAAAAGCTCATTTTTAGAGATATCAACCTCAAATTTGGAACACAACTTGTTTAGATTTATGGCTTTGATTTTTCTAGCAATTTTTGTGTTCAACATGTTTCATAAAATATATATTTTTATTTTTATATATAAATTTGCTCAAATCATTTTCATAAACTTAAACCTCTAACTTTTTTTGGTTTACGTTTTTTACAACTTTTTTTTTTAACTTCAACAATAATCTGTCAAGGGTCGTCTTAAAATGAGACCTAACTTAAGTCTGTACTCCCAAGCTTCAAATTTTTATGACTGGTTTTGGACATGGACATTGTGTCTCCCATGAGCGCAGAATCCTGATGAATGCTGATCTAGACTCGAGAGTGATGTAAACGTCACATGAAATCTGACATATGGAAGTGGCGCAAACCGGAATTGAAAAGAGCAGATTGCATGCGGTTTGTGCCGTTCACACTGTCAAAAACAGATCTGAGTCACATGTGAGCAAAGAAAGTGGGTTTGGGCCACATTTGCCTGCAGTGTCACTGAGCTGTTAGGTTTTCTGTCACCAGGAAGCTGAAGAGCCTTCGGTTCCAGTCACTAAAGACCAGATGAAGGCAAGAGAGTTTGTCCTCAGACAGAAGAAAGCTCCCTCACCCATCTTCTGTAAAGCTGCAGGATACAGCACACGCATGGCCAGTAAAAAGGTACACAACTCAGACGTGTGCTGTTGAGAAAGCAGTGACGTCGCAGACGTGTGCGTTGCTGTAACTCAATCTTAGTTGTCTCAAGCTCTTTTTTTTTTTTTTTTCTCCAGGTTTTGCCAGCTTCAAAATCTGAAATGAAGAAAGTTACATTTGGCCTCAAGAATAATAAAACAATGGGTATGTATGCGTTTCATTGTGAAAATGTGCTGCTAATTATAATTGGGCAAAGGAAGGCATAGCTTTGTGAAGGTCATGGGTTTTTAGGCGGCGCAGACTGATAATAATATATACCTTAGATCAGTGGTTCCCTAACGTTTTCTTCCAGGCCCCCTTTTGCAGAATAAAAATTCAAGCCCCCCCCCCGAGTGCTATTCTGAATGTGACCGAGTACACTAAAGACTGAAATACAGAAGTCCATACCGGCCCTCTTAGAGCAGAACTACTGTTCTTCATTCATTCATAATAGCAACAGCAATAATTAAGCAATAATTAAGTTGTGATTCATCAATCTAGTGGTCTGTTATTTTATGACAACATTGGCTACAGCTGATAGCAGACCACTCGAGCCGGTACTGCGAGCCGCCTTGAGGTAATAAAATATGATCATTCATATTTTGTTCAGTTATTTACATATGTGGCAAGTAGCCATATAATAAGCTAGATAATTGCACAGTGGGGTCTTGTATCATCCGGAGGACGTTTCTTTTTACATCAAAATCTGCTGACCGTACGCTAGCAGTTTGTGAACACTGGCTTAGATGCGGCGAGTCACTTCTGTCAAGCCCGAGACACTGCAGGGTTTTAGCAATCCTAGAAGATCACTGCACTGAGCGACATGGATCTAATAGACTTGGCTACGACGTGTGTGTAGACTACGACGACGACACCTGTTGACTCGTACGCTGCGACACGCGTTACTATAGAAGAATAAACCTCGTCAGCATGCGCTAGAGGTAAACAAGAGCATGACGAATCACACTTCAGCAGCTGTAGTTTTTATGTGTGCTGAATAAAAGTGCAAGCGGCGAAAGACGAAGGGATGAGAGCTTGAGGTAAGCAGTTTATGTTTTAGGAGCCATGACTGTCACGATGCCAATCTTTCATCTGGAAATCCTGCAGTGTGTTTAGGGCTTAAAATCATTTGTGACCATGGAGCACAAAACCAGTCATAAGGGTCAATTTTTCAAAATTGAGGTTTCTACATCATCTGAAAGCTGAATAAATAATATTTCCATTGATGTATGGTTTACTAGGATAGAACAATATTTGGCTGAGATACAACTATTTGAAAATCTGGAATCTGAGGGTGCAAAAAAAATCTAAATATTGAGAAAATCATCTTTAAAGTTGTTCAGATGAAGTCCTTAGCAATGCATATCACTAATCAAAAATTAAGTTTTGATATATTTACAGTAGGAAATTTACAAAATATCTTCATGGAACTAGTTACATAGCACCTAGACCTCAGTTATCAAGCCAGGAAATTTCAGTTTTGACAATATGGGACCTTTAATATTCTAATGATTTTTGGCATAAAAGAAAAATTGATAATTTTGACCCATACAATGTATTGTTGGCTATTGCTACAAATATACCCCAGCGACTTAAGACTGCTTTTGTGCTGCAGCGTCACATTTAACTTTTTACTAAGAGGGTCATATACCAGAAAATAACCTGCTTTCCTGCTCTCTCCTGTCAGAATTCAGAAAGATGGACCAAAGCTCGCTGCTGAGTCCCGCCAGACAGTCTCGCGTGGCCTTTGACCCCAAGAGGACTCCACAGTCTGGGGTGCTGAAGTCGCCCGGGTCGTCACCTGCGGTCATGAAGAGAGCCATGGCAGCAGATTTCTTTTAAAATAAAGCTTCACATGTTGTTGTTTGTGAAATTTAGTCTATTGAAATGGCTTTTGGAAACAATGCATAAAGAGATGTTTTATATTCACTTTTGAAGTGTTCTTATGCTTTTCTTTCGACAGACACGTAAAATGAGAGTTGCAATATTTTAAGGAGGCTTTTTTAAAGAATATTTGGATCATTTGAGAATTTCAGAAAGCTCTTTAACGAGTGAAAGTGGCAGAAGAAAATAATGAAGTACAGTTAGTTAAACCATCCTACATTTGATCTTACCATCATTTCTCAAATGTGCGTACATGTGATTCAGAAAATGAACGTATGCACAGAAAACGCACGCACTCAGATGTGAAATCTATGAATCGCAAATGATCTTGAACTTGCGCGCAACTGAATGGCTTCAGCTCTCTGCTTGTAAATGACTCTTGAATTTGAGATTCACCAACTGGAGGGAGTTGATCAACTGATTCATCTGAAAGATTGCTGGGATTTCAGAAAGGTAGTAGAGCTCTGAATCATAAACACAAGGAAGACGGTTGTAATAAGACTGAGATTTATTAACAGTGGATATGCAAGAGTAAATAGAACAACTAGCAATGATACCAATACATGAATATGCACTGCTAGTAGACAGCTAAACAAGTAGGAAGATACTGAATAAAATCATAATAAATGGAGGGAACCCAGAATGGATAAATGCAATGCTGTTGAGCTGAATGTAGTAATGGAAGAGAATTCTATGGTAATGCTTTTAATAGGACAAAAAGATTATGGCTCTGGTAAAATTGAAGTTAAATAACTGCAATGTTGCATTCAATACGCTGACCTGGAGGAGGCTGAACTTTTGTTGTGGCCCTTATTGGGGGGAAATGTTAACCTCTCACCCCCTTATTTGTTTCTCCACTAGAAGTTAGTAATGTATGCAAAATTCCATCCAGATAATTTGTCATTTAAGGTGTGCTCAAAGAATGTATATTTTTATCAACAGGTGATATTAGCTATTCGTTTTTGTTGGTCAGCCTAGGTGTGGGCTTCCGATTTGCATAGAGTATACGTTAAACAGTGTCTTTAACATTTTACCAATGCATAATTTTTTTAACAAACCTCTCTCAAATTATTACCAACATCATGGGGAGCAAAAAGAGTCCAAACATGATAGGAAACAGCTGAACTATCATTTATTAATTCCACAATATGTTAATACGGCTGCTCCCGTGATCTGTTATGTTAACAGTCAAAGAGTGAAGTGAATGTGCTGCAGTTTACCTCCATTTATGATCTCCAAACATAGGTGTGAATGGATTTGGATAGATCTTTGTGGCCTTTCTTTGTTTTGGAAAATGGTATTAAAATTGAGGGGGAAAATGAAAAAAAAAAAAGAGTTTTTAATTAAAATCCAACTATGAAATGAATCTGTGAAAATGATGTTTTAACGAAGTCGAATAAGCATTTTTCTCTTGGCCCCAGTATTGTCTCGTGATATACAGTCCATGCAGCATAAAGAACTTGAATTAATGCAAAATAGATTTATCAACAATTGTAAGCTTTTAGTGGGATAAGTATGCTGTTGTTTCAAGATATCAAGGAGAGATACATTTCCATCTGTTTAGAAGACCTTTTAACAAAACACACTTCTACTATGAAGTATTTTCCTCAGGTCTGCTTTCTATGAAATAGTGCTGCAGATGCAGTGGGAAAACAATGGCAACATGATTTATTTGTAGGCATGGTTGACTGTATGAGATTAATACTGGTGAATTCTCAAAATGTCCTTAACAGTAATAATGAGAGACGTGGTCCCAAATATTAGACCGGATGCTCTGGAAACCTAGTAAGAAATTCTTCTCCTTTGTGTCTGAAATGCAGTTCAGGTTTGCGTACCTGTGTTCACACGTCCTGGGAATGTCCAGAAGTTGTGGGCAGAAATTATTTCAGAGATGAGCAAGATTCTTGGTTGACCAGCTGAGTTCACATCTTTACATTGCATATATCATTGAAAGCATACTAGAGATGGCTTTATTATGTGCAGCTAGATTGAATCTGTTAAAACGGATAGAGAACCAGTCATATCTCTTTGGTTAAACGTTATTGTCACGGCACGGTACTGAAAATACACCGTGTAAACAGGGCCTGGGTCCAAATGCAGGTGAAAACTTTTTATTTAAACAGAAAGGCCAACAAGGCAAAACAAAAACAGGTCTAGAGACGACGAACACCATTTCATTACACAATACAACCAGGCCGAGTGGTGAGTGAGAGGTGAAGATATGGTCAGTGACAACGGTGCACAGCTGAGGTGAGGTGTGTGGAGTTTGGGGAATTAGTGTAATGAGTGAACAGGTGTATGGGGTTTGGGGAATGGGAGTCCGGGAGATGGCGCCCTCTGGAGGAGAGAGGGAGAAACGCAGGGCCCAGACTCATGACAATAACGTTATAGCTTTAATAAGCATTAATCTATCAATATATACAGTGAAAAATATGCAGTGTTCATTTACATTTGATTACTTTTAGATTTCTTTTGTAGGCTATTACTTACCTTAACATAAACCTGAACATTAATGTTAGTAGACCTTCATGGAAAATTTAAAGCACTGTTTATTTCATTTCATTTGTATATTTGTTTTATTGTATTTGTCAGTTTGTTTTACTTAGTTTCTTTGTTCATGTTCTTACTTTATCTTATCTTATGTATAAAATATATGGATGCCTGCACACTGGTGCATCCGCTGCCTCGAGAGCCTTGCGAGCTGACCACGCCGCTCACACCGACATCAGCGGGGATTCCTGCACGCTGCGTGTCAGCCCGGGATGCACCGGGAACGGGCGTGAGATACTGGGTGCGGCAGACGAGGCCTCTGACACCCCGTGGATTGCCGCTTTGGGAGGACTGTGAGCGGGCTCCGCAGCTACCTCCACCCTGAATGCGGAGCCGCTCAAATGCAGGGCCAGGTTGATATAGTCCTCCAGCGACTCCTCGGGGACCCAGTATGGCATCAGGGACTTGAAGGGCTCGGCTAGGCCTCCCCAGAAAAAGACCATGAGGCAGGTCTTTTCCGTGGCCGACTGGCCTCCCCAGAAAAATAACATGAGGAAGGTTTTCTCCGTGGCCGACTGGCGAGCCACTCCCACGAAGTCCCTGGTGTAATCCTCAATGCTCCGGTCTCCCTGGCGGACATTAAGAAACTTCCCTGCTGGACCCATGTCTGCTGGTTGTATTCTGTCACGGGACGGTACTGAAAACACACCGTGTAAACAGGGCCTGGGTCCAAATGCAGGTGAAAACTTCTTTATTTAAACAGAAAGGCCAACAAGGCAAAACAAAAACAGGTCTAGAGACGACGAACACCATTTCATTACACAATACAACCAGGCCGAGTGGTGAGTGAGAGGTGAAGATATGGTCAGTGACAACGGGACACAGCTGAGGGTGAGTGTAATGAGTGAATGACTGAACAGGTGTATGGAGATTGGGGAATTAGTGTAATGAGTGAACAGGTGTATGGGGTTTGAGGAATGGGAGTTCGGGAGATGGCGCCCTCTGGAGGAGAGAGGGAGAAACACAGGGCCCAGACTCATGACAGTTATTTTGCAGTATCTCCTGCTGAGAGACTGAATGCGGTGGTCCATCAGAGGTTAGCTTTGTGTCAAATTTGGAAACAGTTCTTAAACTGGGTGGACTCATCAGTGTTGAATTGTGTAGAGGGACTGTTGTTTGGAGACTGATTAAGTGATTTCTGTTCATGTCATCTGTCTCCTCTCATCTTGACGTTTCTATTAATATTGACAGTGTTATAGTTCATCACAATCTTGTCATACTATTTAATTCTACACTATGCATTGAACCCCATATCAACAAGCTTGTTAAATCCTGTTTTTTCTATCATCGCAATATTGTCCGTTTACGACCATCCCTAAATTTCAAAGATGCTGAAACTGCTATTCATGCGTTTATAACTTTGCATCTAGACTATTGTAACTCATTATATGGCTTACCTAACAAAGCTATTAATTGCTATCAATTGCTTACAGCTAATTCATAATGCAGCTGCTTGTGCCCTTACATTTACTAAAAAACCAGCCCACATCACTCCTGTCTTACAGCAATTACATTGGCTCCCCGTTATCTATCGTATTCAGTTTAAGATACTCATCCTAGTTTTCAAAGCTTGCCGTGGTTCTGCACCTTCTTACCTTTCTGAATGAATTCACCCTTACGTCCCTACACATACTCTGAGATTGAGCTCTGGGAATTAGCTTGTAGTACCTAAGTTAAGAAGACTATCTAGTGTGGGTGGAAGGGAATATGTTGTAATGTTGCTCTTTTGGTTTGTTGTTAAACCACATACAGCAATGAATTAAAAATGGACTCAAGTAGAGAACTAAAAGCATTGCCAGAAACACTTTTGCATATTCACAGCCAAATTCCTGTCAACCCCTAGCAAGCTATTAATCAGCTTAAAATGACTAATAATGAAAAACACATTAAGAATGATGACATGGATTTCTGTCCCAACAAAACCTCAAACCCTGCAGCTCTGCGATTCGGATATAATGTGTTTTGGAAAACTTGTTCCTCGTTTATCCACTCTCAAGCTGTTCTCGGACCAGTGAGGTAATGTGGAATGTGGAACAGTTTAAAAGAAATGTTACCTGTTGAGGTCAGTATTAGAGTAATGGTTTCTCTCTGAATGAGTAACCAAACTCTAAGAATCATTAAATGGTGACCTTTGTCACACATAGCACCCGTTATAACTGTGGGACACATATCCTCTAAATTTCAATGTTCACTTTCAGTTACACAGATCATTTAGATCAGCGATGGGCAACTCTGGTCCTGGAGAGCCACTGTCCTGCAGAGTTCACTTCCATCTGTTACTGAAACCAACCTTCCTGCAATTTTCAAGAAATCCTGAAGACAGGTGGATTTTTCAGGTGTGTATGATTGGGGATGGAGCTAAACTCTTGAGATTGAAGCAGCCCATCATAGGCGGAAATCCCGGGGGGGACAGGACCCCCCCCATCTGAGGGTTGTCCCCCCTAAAATTATGATTAAAAACCACGCTGTGTATTGTAAATAGCAATGTTTTATACTTTATGAAATTGTGTAAGTAGTAAAACAACACAAACGGGGCAAAAATGTGTTTTAAGTTTAGAAACATTTTGAGCAGGGGCGTAGCCATAATTTCAGAAGTGAGGGGGACAGAAATGTTTTATATATATTAACATTACAATATAACATTTCTGTAATCTATATAACCTACCAGTCAACAGTTTTTGAACAGTAAGAGTTTTAATGTTTTATAAAGAAGTCTCTTCTGCTCACCAAGCAAGAATTTATTTGATATAAAGTACAGCAAAAGCAGTAATATTGTGAAATATTTTTACCGTTTAAAATAAGTGCTTTCTATTTGAATATATTTTAAAATGATTGCTGTGATGCGCAGCTGTATTTTCAGCATCATTACTCCAGTCTTCAGTGCCACATGATCTTCAGAAATCATTCTAATATGCTGATTGGCTGCTCAACAAACATTTTTAAATTATTATTATTATTATCAATATTTAAAACAGTTTTTTCAGGATTCTTTGATGAATAGAAAGATCTAAAGATCAGCATTTATCTGAAATAAAAAGCTTTTGTAACATTATACACTATACCATTCAAAAGCTTGGAGTCAGTATAATTATTATGTTTTTGGAAAAGAAATTATAGAAATTAATACTTTTATTTAGCAAAGATGCTTTAAATTGATCAAAAGTGATGATAAAGACATTTATAATGTTATAAAAGAT
>NW_015554149.1:152732-154463 GCF_001515605.1 Sinocyclocheilus anshuiensis
GATACACTCTAAAAAATGCTGGGTTGTTTTAACCCAACTTTGGGTCAAATATGGACTAACACAACTTTTGGGTTAAAAATGTAATGTAAAAATTTAACCCAACTGTTGGGTTAGTCCATATTTGACCCAAAGTTGGGTTGAAACAACCCAGCATTTTTTAGTGTACACATACACACGAGTCCAGTGAGAGAGAACAAAGCCAATAGTTGTGGAACTCCAGTAGGCCTAAGTAAAGCTGTCAAGGCTATTTTATTCACTTGAATATCGCATAAAGTGATTATTTTCTCTTTAATACATGATGCCAATGTATTTTCGATGAGTCTGCTATGTTAGCAATAATTAGGGATGGGCGGATCGACCCTCACATAAAAATATCGATTCTAAAGTGCATTTTTTTAACCATTAATTTGATTTACTTATGAAGAAATTCAGTGCATAAAATAAGCTTCTAAGTGGAAAAATAGACTATATTAGCGAATAATTGTGTTGGATAGAACCATTTCTCCTGCTCATCAGAACACACGCAAATGCTGAAAGACAGAAGCACTCAATCACAGACAGCGTTCTGCTGACGCATGGCTCACAGTGCTTGTTCAAATAGAGCTGCATTTCCCAAAAGCATCAGAAGCATAAGTAGATCTTAAGAAACCATTGCCACATTATTACATGACATTACATAACATTGTTACTGTGTTATGTTCTGTAATTGCTGTTAATAAATCTGTCAGAAAAAAATATGCTAAAGTTTCACCTTTAGGAGTATAACAGCCTTGCAGCCTTTTACAAAAATGATTACAGTAACCACAGTTAAGTGTTATTACAGTAACCACAGTTTACCGCAGTATTTGTAGTAAAACTGCAGTAACCACAAATTTACCACGATAATAATAATAATAATACATTTTAGTACTTATGTAACACCATGTTTATTTCTCATGAGGTATCCTCAAAGGTGCACCTTTGTAACTTATCTACCCTTAAAGCATGCATACTTGTATGGTACTAATATGATCACATTTAGGGGTATAGTTGCACCTTTGAGGTTACTGCCCCAGTAAAGGGCTAAAATACAATTATAGGACATTTCATTTCTGACAGTGTAAACAAAAAAGGCCTGTGAAATGTTTTAAAAACACGGCTTTAATATCTAATATTAAGTGAGTATAATTACTGATTATATTCTTTTAATCATTTAAAAATAAGTTTATTTTAGAGGTATCGATATCGACGATACTGGGCTTGAAAATATCGGTATCGGATCAAAAAATAATAACGTTCTGCTTGAGGGAAAGGGTTGCCAGGTTTTCACAACAAAACCCGCCCAATTACTACTCAAAACTAGCCCAAACTAACCTCGTTTCGAGGGGGTCCCCCAGTAAAAATCGCGTTCCGGGGCTAAAATACATGTTAACGGGGTCGCTTAAACCCGCGGACATGAAAAACAACCCGCAGCAACAGTGATAAAGAGGCCCAGTTCCACGGGAAAACAGCGGACTTGGCACCACTGTGACGGATAGTAATGTCTACAACAGACACGAGCGCTGTCACGGTACGACCACAACAGCTTGAAGTCGTCTAATTGGGCACGGGCTCCCTGCTACACTAATAGTAGTAAGGCTTTTCTCTGTGTATACATATCCTTACAAGTACAATTTTAGCTGTATTATTTGTGTCCCCTTCAAAAATTGCTCTTGAGAAATTTTGTTTATTGTACCCCCCCCCCCCAATTGT
>NW_015554149.1:154791-154967 GCF_001515605.1 Sinocyclocheilus anshuiensis
AAGGAAAACTTGAAATTGCATCATATGACCCCTTTAAAGTCGTCTAATTGGGCACGGTCTCCCTGCTGCACTAATAGTAAGGCTTTCCTCTATGTATACATATTCTTACAAGTACAATTTTAGCTGTATTATTTGTGTCCCCTTCAAAAATTGCTCTTGAGAAATTTTATGTTTAT
>NW_015554149.1:155167-155369 GCF_001515605.1 Sinocyclocheilus anshuiensis
TCTCTGTATTTGTATTTAGTTACCACTTGTAGTACACTTGAACCCATCTTTCATACACTAGTACACTCAACACTCAAGCATTTTAGGTCATATTCATGGTGTCCCAAAATAGCACAGTTGAGTACACTTAGATGAACTTAAGTTTATCTTTAGAAGTACTAAAGAATCACTTTTAGTATATTAAGTACAAAATTAGTGCGCT
>NW_015554149.1:157733-163135 GCF_001515605.1 Sinocyclocheilus anshuiensis
GGTCGGGCGGGACAGGACCACCCCTCACTGAGGGTTGTCCCCCCTAAAAATATGATTAAAACCACGCTGTGTATTGTAAATAACAATGTTTTATACTTTAAATAATTTTGCAAGTAGAAATGCATTAAAATGTGTTTTAAGTTTAGAGACATTTTGAGTCTCCCCCTCTCTTGCCTCACAGTGCTTTGGTCCAAATGCCTGCTTTCCTCTTTTACATCACCTACACACACACATACACGAGTCCAGTGAGAGAGAACAAAGCCAATAGTCGTGGAACTCCAGTAAGACTGTCTAGGCTATTTTATTCACTTAAACATCGCATGAAGTGATTATGTTCTCTTTAATACATGATGCCAATGTATTTTTCGATGAGTCCGCTATGTTAGCAATAATAACGTTCTGCTTGAGGGAAAGGGTTGCCAGGTTTTCACAACAAATCCCGCCCAATTGCTACTCAAATCTAGCCCAAACTAACCGCGTTTCGAGGGGGTTCCCCCGGTAAAAATCACTTCCAGGAGCTAAAATACACGTTATTTGGGTCGCTTCAACCCGCGGACATGAAAAACAACCCGCAGCAACAGTGATAAAGAGGCCCAGTTCCACGGGAAAACAGCGGACTTGGCACCACTGTGACGGATAGTAATGTCTACAACAGACACGAGCGCTGTCACGGTACGACCACAACAGCTTTAAAGGGGTCATATGATGCTGCTAAAAATAACATTATTTGGTGTATTTGGTGTAATGAAATTTCTTAACTTTTATAAAGAATATCTCTTTGGATTTGAGACTTTAGTCTTTGCAACTTCAGGGATCTTATCTAGTCACGAACAGATTGTAGCACTCCAAAGAGAAAGGAAAACTTGAAATTGCATCATATGACCCCTTTAAAGTCGTCTAATTGGGCACGGTCTCCCTGCTGCACTAATAGTAAGGCTTTCCTCTATGTATACATATTCTTACAAGTACAATTTTAGCTGTATTATTTGTGTCCCCTTCAAAAATTGCTCTTGAGAAATTTTATGTTTATTGTCCCCCACCTACTGTTAGACAAAATATACGCCCCTGGAGCCCATGCCTTAAGATCCCCCCCATATGAAAAAAACTTCCATAATGTACTTAAAGTGCTCTATTTGCGCGCACTAATTTTGTACTTAATATACTAAAAATGATTCTTTAGTACTTCTTAAGATAAACTTAAGATGAACTAAGTGTACTAAACTGCTATTTTGGGACTCCATGAATATGCACTAAAATGCACTTTTAACATACTATCTCTGTATTTAAAAAATGTATTTAGTTACCACTTGTAGTACACTTGAACCCATCTTTCATACACTAGTACACTCAAGTGTAGCACATTTTAGGTCATATTCATGGTGTCCCAAAATAGCACAGTTGAGTACACTTAGATGAACTTAAGTTTATCTTTAGAAGTACTAAAGAATCACTTTTAGTATATTAAGTACAAAATTAGTGCGAGAAAATAGAGCACTTTAAGTATTATTATGGAAGTGTACTGTTTTTAACCTGGACCCACACACACATGCTGCTTATAGCAGTCTTAATGTTGTACTTCATCTCACACTGATGAACGGGTTTGGGTCGTGTACTTACAAAACACAGTGACGGGTCCTGATAAGTCTTATTATTGTTATTATTGCTTTATAGGAGGGGACACGATAGTCAAGATAAGATTTACAATGAGGAATTAATGAACGTTATGGAACAGTTATTGATAGATTAATTGTCCACTTAACCTGTTTAATCTTTTCATTTATTGGTCATTTATTTATTATCAAGATGATGATAAAGCATATACAGACATTGCTGTCTGGTCTGGTGGACTTTCACTTTTTTTAATTTAGTAAATATAATGCTAACACTTTATTTTGATGGTCCCCTTTGAACATTCTGTTGACTCTAAGTAACGTTGCATCTATGTGTCAACTAACTCTCATTATATCTGCTAACTCTTTGTGATGGTCTCCCAACAGACATTCTACTGACTACAAGTAACTTTGCAAGTACGTCAACTTATTCTAACCCTAACCCTACCAGTCTAATAATACTCTACTAACACTCTGAGAGCTCGTAGATGTGTAGGTGCAACATTACTTATAGTCAACAGAATGTGCAAAAGGGGACCATCAAAATAATAATAAAAAGTCCTGTTAATACTTCTCTGTGTTACCACCTTTCCACCGTCTCCTTCAGTGGCTGCATCCAATCTTTTGGGTTGGCACACCCTCCCAGTGCAGTGTCACATGAGAATATATTAGCCATCTGATGTAGTGCACTTGCTAAACCTGGACAATAAGCTGGAGAACCGCAGGAGTGACGGCTGGAGAACTTAAGAAGAACAATGAGTAACATGGCGAGAGAGATACTGGGGTTTATCCTCACGACCTCGGGTTGGGTGCTGGTGTCCTCCACCTTACCTACAGACTACTGGAAGGTGTCTTCAATCGACGGCACGGTTATCACCACAGCCACCTTCTGGTCCAACTTGTGGAAAACCTGTGTGACTGATTCTACTGGAGTCTCCAACTGCAAAGACTTCCCTTCAATGCTGGCACTGGATGGTTAGACATGTCTCTTTTTTGTGAAGTTTGTGTGCTTATATGTTTACATGTATGCATGTATATATTCAGCCAATGTATTTTTATTTTATTTTATTTAAGCCAGTAAATAATCAACAGTTTAAGAAATGTTATGGACATTTTTTTTTTATCCAGATGGTCAGATCTTCAAATGCATTGAAGCTCAAGCTCTTTGAATCATCTTAGATCACGCTGGAGAGCATAATCTTCAGATTTTCTTCATGTAGCTCCAGTGCTGCTGAGACACCAATTACTATCACATTCTCACATCCGTGTTCATTTGAAATTCAACCTTTACTCAGACTGTTGTTCTAATAACAAACAAGTTTCGAATGCTTTCATGCAAAATAAATTCAGTAGTAATTTCAGGCATCATTACCCCACTGTATATATGTATTATTCATTATATAATATATTTTAATATAATATATATTTAATGACACCTGTTAAATATTTAAGTTGACATATACGGCTTGAATCACGAGAAGATAATTTTTTCTTTGAATAATTCTCTCGACATTTGCGCAAGGTAAACTAACAACCATCCGAAATGACTCTTTTCCTTCTAACATGTCAATGTTTAGCACTTTTCAGAAAGCTGAGGGCAATAAATTAGATGCATTTATCTCCAGGCTGTTTTCCATTCATTCAGTAGCATTTGTGGGTTAACTAGCGAGCTAATATTTGCCCAGAGAGTAGCTAGAAGAGCATGTTTGTGGATACCAGTCTGCTCTTACATGACTGAAGGACAGACATCAGAGAAACAGCTCGTTCTCTACTACAGCTTCGTCAGTTCGTGTGAATTAATTAATCTGCTTTCATTTCTGTAGCCATAACACCACTGGAATTTGAAGATTTAAGAGGACAGGACGAGGTTTTCTGTCCAAAATATGGACTCATTACATTAATATCCTATTATTATTTTTATTACATTTTAAGTACAGAGTTCTGGAATGAAACTCTAGATGGCGCAGTCTGATAGATCTAACTGAGTCTGACATCATTATCATGTCACAGCTGATTGGTTCTCTCCTGTATCGATAGCCAATGAGCTCGCTGCTCAACATTCAAATATATGACTAGTGCTTGCTGTAGCAGTTTGCAGCTTGTTTCAGAAACCCTCCACCTTCCTCAGCTCCACCTGTATAGATGTGCTACGAGGTGATTCATGTATGCTATATGGGGGTTATTTCATGTATGTTATATGTGCAGCAGCAGTGTTTCTTACATGCTCACAGCAGCATGTTGTGGATGTATTGCAGCAGCAGTGTAGCAGATCTTTTCCACCAAGACCAAATACATTAACATTGTCACGTACATTACCATGCCAATCCCTCCGAGAGTTGTCACGACAGAAATATATTGTTGTAATGATGTATTGTAAAATATATAATTTGAGCATTCTTTGGATGAACATGTCTAAAATGAATAATAAAGAAAGTTGCCTTACAGATAGCGTTCATTCTTTCACATGTTTTGTGCAGGTTATATCCAGGTGTGTCGGGGACTGATGATCGCTGCAGTCTGTCTGGGTTTCTTTGCATCGATCTTTGCTCTGATCGGCATGAAGTGCACTAAGATCGGTGGTCCTGACCAAACCAAAGCCAGAATTGTCTGCTTGTCTGGGATCACCTTCATGTGTACTGGTGGGTTTCACATCTGTTTCTCAGCTGGAAATGCCCAGTGCTGTACTAATATATAACGACGCAGTAACTTGTGCATGTTGTTCCTCGGCAGGTCTGTGTTCTCTCAGCGCCTGCTCTCTGTACGCTCACAGGATCACGTCCGAGTTTTTCGACCCCATGTTTGTTGCGCAAAAGTATATATATCTAGTTTTATTCCTACCAGCTTTTGGCTGACTGAAGGTGAGTGGAGCGATGTTGCTGATGAAATGCTGTGCTTCTCCTCAGGTATGAACTGGGCGCTGCCTTGTTCATCGGCTGGGCCGGATCGACGCTGTGCATCCTCGGAGGAGCGCTCTTCTGCCTGTCGCTGTCTGATGGCATGAGCAGCAAGTAAAATGCCAAACATTTCTAATACCTGAATATCAGTATGATTACAAAACAGTGAAGTACTAAAAACGTAAATGTTTTTCCTTCGCGCTTTTTGAAAAGTTTCACGTACAGATGACAAAATTTTGTCAACAGAATTATCCCTGTTCACACGGATCTGTGAAAACAACTAAAACACTGCATTACGCATGCCAGGCCAGTAGTTTGTAAAGAAACACAGGGGGCCTCGTTCATGAAAAGCAAGCAGAACACATTTTTGTGTAAATCGTTCATAAAGCCATTCTGACGTGAACTTTCAAATTCATGAAAATGTTTATGTTTTCAAGATGTTTAGCTGGTACAACAGAAATGTTCACCTGCTCCCTATCGCATGTAAATGGTACGTAAAACGTTAAGAATATTTCACAAGTCTGTTTGCCCTGTCTCTTTTTTTTTTTTGGAGTTGAGAGTTGAAAACTGTTCAACTTTGGGTAAAAACAAGCGGCAACCTCCCGCGCTCTCTCGTGAAGCCAACACGGAAGTGACTAAAACTGCAATTCATCGACTGACCGCTAGAGGCTGGCTCCAAAAGGGAGTCAGTCCCATAGACCTGCCATGTTAAAATGCCCAACTTTACAGCAGAAAAAAATATGTTTACAGCCCGGTACAAAAAGTGGTTTTGGTCTATATGACAGGTGGATTGCCGCTGCTGTCACCACCGTCGATCTAGGTGGGCGTGGCTTCAGCAACCAAGTCCCGCCTCTTTGCCCATTTTCGATTATCCGGGAGTGACGCGCTGCCAAGATGG
>NW_015554149.1:163673-171185 GCF_001515605.1 Sinocyclocheilus anshuiensis
AACCTCGTCAGGAACCTACGGGTGACGTCACGGACACTACGTCCATGTTTTTATACAGTCTATGGGTAAAACGCAGCACTCGTCACTCACTTTTTACCCAGCCGTCCAATCAGTGTGGAGGAGGGGTGGGAAAATTCTACACAGAGCAGCCATCCTACTTGTACAATGACCGAACAACAATGGATATTACTGGTTACTGCATTTTTATATTCAGTAATATTTTTCAAATTAGATACTAGTAATACGTTACTGCTGAGGATATTCCAAATCATAGCAACAACAGTGTCTCAAAAACTGTGCCACCAAAGCGTTTTCAAGCGCCACCAGCTGGTCGTTTTCAGAAGAGCGCCTGACATTTCTTCAGCTGGCTAAAAACTCTTTGGTCGACACACATTAATTGAATATCTACTGTTAGGTATATGGCCTATTAGTCTTTTTTGCATTTATGAAATATACTGGAGCCAAACCTGAGAAGGGAGTGCAGAATATTCCACTGAGTTCCTGGACACATAACTTACACAGTGGGAATTATGTTAATTGTGAATGAGCGTTCACGAGAGCCCTATTTATGAACCATTGGAATTCATTAACATACATGTTTAATGATCAAATCTGCTGTTTACGAAGCGTTTGTGAATCCGGAGGAGAGTTTTCAGGAAGGTCTGTTTTATGGGCAAATTACTTCGAATTTACTCATATATTTACACAAGTTTCACAAACGAGGCCCACTATATGCACATACCTGTAGACTGAACACGTAACACATATGCGCATGATGACACCGTTTTCACAAATTCACATTTTTGTATGATGATGGCATCATTTTCTTGCACTTTGAAACCCATTCTCAAAAGATTGTTTTACATGCTGTTGTCATGTAAATGAAAGGCCAAAACCCATCAAAAGTTTTCTGTTTTTAGTTAAAACAGTGTCATGTAAATGCCCCCAAAGATATAAGCTCCAAAGAATCCAATTGAAATGTTTGACCCAAACTATAGGTCATTTATGGTCACCAAACCTTAACAGATGATGATATTATCTCCCCCTTTCAGCAGTTCACCATCGGACAGAAGAGCTTTCGTCAACAGCGGAGCATCTTTAATGTCTCGTGCGATGCCACAGAGTCAGTCGTCACACACCAGGAGACCTCCGCCAGAATACAGCGGCACTTCCCAACACTTCGACAAAAACGCCTACGTATAACACACTGTTTCTTCAGCCATCCATGCCTCCCTCTGATGTCTAATATCTCACTGGTATCTTTTGTTAGCTTATTAAGTGCCTTTGGATGGCCAGCTCAGATGACTTGTACAGATGCTGTAATTGAAGTTTTGGTCAGGATTATTATTTGCATTTTTTAAGACTCTGGCATATGTAATGTGATTTCAGCACTACATTTATGTTTACGCAGCGCTGCATGAGATCATGTCATCTGTTGATAGTTGTGTTGTACTCGACCAGTTTGGGTGACTCATGGTGGTTGATCATGATTTTGAGCCAGATTGAATTATGTTTCTGGAAACTGTCAAAATGAAATACTTCGATACAGATTTGAGTTTCAATATTGTCTGAATTTCTAACATTGAAGATTGTGTAGCCTGTATTGCCAAGTCTCAGTCATTATTGTGATTAAGAAAAATATATTTTTGTTGATGTTTAATAAATATTCCATATAATGTTACTATAATTGTTGCAATATATTTTTGGTACATGCAACAGAGTGCACGATATCTGCTGAATTCTAAAAGCACTGCATCTATTTTCTCCACCAGACACACACTTCATAATATTTATAGTGAACCAGAGTCACGATGTGTGTACAAACACAACATAGCCCTCCCTAAACTCGAGCAGGTGTTTGTCAGACTGCATCCTCTGCTGAAGCATGAACCATGTTTGAGTGAGAATGACCGTATGCTCAGCTCACAGGAACATGAGGAAACGTCTGATTCAGGTGTTTGGATTCTTGATTTCTACTTTTGGCTGGCTGTTTGTGAGCTGCACGCTCGCCATGGACTACTGGCGAGTCTTCTATGTAGGCGGCAAAGGCGGCAACTGGATGATCAAGGCGACGTGGTACTGGTCAAACCTGTGGAAGTACTGTGTGATGGACACCTCGTCCATCACTAACTGCAGAGACTACGATGTGCTGTGGGCCATCACGCGTAAGTGCTCTCGCATCTCCAGCCTTCATCACATTGTCACAGAGTTGGTTCAGTGTGGGACAGATTTGAGCTCTTGTTCCTGTTGAATAGCGTATGTTCAGGGAGTCCGAGGCCTGCTTCTGATCGCCATGAGTCTGGGGCTTGTCGCTGCTGTGCTCTGCTTTATCGGGATGGACTGCACCTACATTGGTGGAAGTGAGAAAAACAAAGACAGAATATTATTTTTCGGAGCAGCTTTTCATTGTGTTGGTGGTGAGCAAAACCATTTATCCAATATTTGTACATTTATATAACCACACACATCTGACCTATATATACATACAGATTGAATACAAGAAAAGTAGGCACTAAAGCTTTAAATTCTTCCATTACATGGATGATTAAAACCAGCATTGTTCCTCCTATGCTAGTGTGGAATGACACTACTCATTTAAACACAAAGTATCAGAACATTTCACCAGTGTTCACCCCCACATATATTAACATAAAAATCTTTTGTTTTTTTGTCCTCACAGGTGTGTCGGCGCTCGCGGCGTATTGTTTATACACAAACAGGGTCGTCAGCGCTGCCTTTTCACCCACTGTTGACAGAAGTATTATAAGGTACATGCCTAGAACATTCATTATCCAAACACAGATGTTTCCAATGAAGCAGTATCACACTCACGGCGGTGATGATAATAATGATAATTAAGTAAGATAACTATTGTGGAAAAAGAAGTGCATTTAATTGCATTGAATGTGCATTTGATCACCTTCAAATGAATAAAAATGTAACATTAAAAGTTTTACTTTGAAGTACAACAAAATATTATTACAACATTTTTAAAATGAAAATGTAAAATGTATTTAAAAAAACACACTTATGTTGATGTGTTGACTAACGTGCGAAAGCACATGTAAAATACTTGATTATTATTTTGACTGTAGTGTGATATTCAATAATATATTTAAAGTGCTAAACTGCAACTTCACACTACAAATGTGTAATTACAAATATATTTAAATATATGACACAAGTTTCAGTGGAAATGACATTAAAATATATTTTACTTTATCATAAATTTTTTGTCAGTATATTCTACGGTACAATAGAAGTAATTATGAAATTACACAAAGTCGTACTTTAAGTCTTACTTAAGTGGGTCTAAAAGCACTCTAAAGTACAGCTAACTGCATTTAATATAAATTGAAATTATAATTCATTGTCAGTTAATTGCAAATAGCGTGCAATTAAGTGTTCAATAAGTGTACATTCAGTTCATATGTAAATATATTCTTATGTACGCATATATTCTATTCAGTTCGTATGTAAGTATATATTATATCTGTAAAAGGTACTCTTTTTAAAAGTGTACTTTTAAGTTTTGTATTAAGTTTTGTGTCAGCATTAAGCACACCAAAAGACAGTCTGAAACGGAGTATGTGAGTGCTAAAATTACGAAAAAAAAAAAAAAAAACTTTCAAAAGTAGAGAGGAGCAAGACATTTCCATTCTTTCATGCTCAAAAGTGCTCTGTAATCATATACTCCAGCTTCACTCCGGGTTTTACATTTTGACATACTGTACTAATCATGGAGCGAGAAAACAGACAATTTGAAAAACAGGCATGCACATCAACCAGTACAATCCCAACTAATTGCATTTATTGTACAATTGATCAAGAACAGGGGGTCATATAAAAGTGAAAACTGTAAAAAGTTTTAAAATATAAATGGTTTCAATAAGCAAACAAAAAAACAAACAAAAAAACAACAACTTCAAATAGCAATAAAAAAAAACCTCTCGCTACAATCAACTCCCTGTAACATTACTGCATCGGTTTACACTTTCA
Organism: Sinocyclocheilus anshuiensis; assembly: GCF_001515605.1. Lineage (NCBI taxonomy): Eukaryota > Metazoa > Chordata > Actinopteri > Cypriniformes > Cyprinidae > Sinocyclocheilus > Sinocyclocheilus anshuiensis. Next base: position 167,673 of record NW_015554149.1, read on the forward strand.
GCAGGTCAAAATTAAGCTCTGTAAACCATTCCTTGACATAAACAGTTCTATAAGTCTATGAAGTCGTCACCCTTATTTCTATAACGCAATACAGATTGTTCCAAAGCAGCTTTACCGTATTAAACATGAAAAAAAAAAAAAAAACAGAATCAATGATTCAAACCATCTAATATGAGACCAATCCAAATTTTGCTATAAAGCATCTCTACAAAAGACAATAGTGTCTATTCTAGGTTGCACAGTACGGTTTATGAATTCAATTGATCAAGAACAGGGGGTCATATAAAAGATAAAATACCCTCTCGCTCTGACGAAACCAATGATCGGCTGCTGGGAAATTTGAGAGTTCAACGGACCAGGGGAATAGAGGGGGTTGGAATCAAAGGGTACGCTGGAATGGAGTGAGTTTTGTGGATGGTTGGCATAGTGAGTTCTGGGCATACTCTTCCCAAGGAAGGAACTGACTCCAGGAGGTCTGATGGTGATGGCAGGAGGTGTGAAGGAAGCGCCCATCCTCCTGGATCTTTCTCTCTGTCTGCCTATTTGATTTTGGATGGTACCTTGATGATAAACTGACAAATACACCAAGGAGTTAAAAGAAAGCGTTTCATACCCTGTACATGAACTGTGGACCACGAGCAGATACAATGTCTTCCTGGAGGCCAAATTTCTGGAAGATGGGATGGAATAGGGTCTCTGCTGCCTCGAAGGCTGTGGGTAAACCAGGGAGTGGAATGAGTTTGCAGGCCCACCCTTATTTCTATAACGCAATACAGATTGTTCCAAAGCAGCTTTACCGTATTAAACATGAAAAAAAAAAAAAAAACAGAATCAATGATTCAAACCATCTAATATGAGACCAATCCAAATTTTGCTATAAAGCATCTCTACAAAAGACAATAGTGTCTATTCTAGGTTGCACAGTACGGTTTATGAATTGTGTAATTGGTTACACAATTCATTAATATTTAAATTCTTGGTAAATCTGAGCAAAACATATTGTGAAAATTTGTTTTTGTCATTTGTCCACTTAATATTTTATTCAAGATACTCACAAAAAGTGATTAAAAAAAAACTCTAATTTAAGTAAAAGTACACAAATACATATATATTAACAAAAGTGCAACAAATTAAATGTATTTTCTCCAAAATATGTCTATACCCCTACAAATTCTTACGAAATGTACAACAAACAAACAAACAAAAAAAAAAAAACTGAAATATAAAAATCTAGCAGAAGTATATTCACATTTGTATTTTTTTTAAGTACACCTTAGTGATGAGAATAATTTAAGTGGTAAGACATGACTTTCTGTTTCAGAAAAATATCTGGTTTGTGTTCATATTTACATTTTTTTTTTCAATTATTTCACTTTGAGTAAAGGTTAATTTTTGTGAATATTTTGAATGAAAGATAAACAGCAAACACACAATTTCCCTGGACTGCCTGCTCATATTTACCAAGGGTGTGTCACATCACAATTAGGCAGGCACAGCAGAACTCAAGTGCAGGTACTTTATGAGATTTGAGACAGAAGAACAATACAGGTGAGAAAACAGGCTCTGTGGAAAGAGAAGGGTGGTCAGGTTTGAGCATTGAACGAAGGAGCTATGCGATAATGTGAGGGTAGTTTTAACTTCTAGGTGACTGGGTTATTTGCTGTAGGATTGTGAAGGGGCCAATGTAACGAGGACTTAACTTGTGGCCGGAGAGGTGAAGGCGGATGTCTTTGGTGGATGGAAGATGGGATGGAATAGGGTCTCTGCTGCCTCGAAGGCTGTGGGTAAACCAGGGAGTGGAATGAGTTTGCAGGCCTTGGAGAAATGGCCCACCACCACCAGGATGCAAGTGGACCCATCTGAAGGAGGGAGGTCTGTGACGAAGCGTACTCCCAGGTGTGACCATGGTCACTCAGGAATGGGGAGAGGGAGGAGATTTCCAGCTGGAAGTCGCAAAGGAACCTTGGCAATGGCACACTCAGTGCATCCTTGGATGAAGCACCGAACATCACATGCCATATGGGTCCACTAGTAGCAGTTCTGAGTTCGCAAGATGGTCTGGGAGATTCCAGGGTGACCAGTCCCGAGAGAAGAGTGAAGCAAGTCCAGAAGTTAGTTAGTTAACGGAGGAAGGGACATAAATGTTTTCTAGAGAGCACATAGGTGGGGCTGGTTCTGTTGAAGATGTTTTCATGATCTGGTCATCCAGGTCCCACTGGATGGGGCTGATGTTCACTGTAGGAGGAATACTTGGCTGTGGTGAAGCAGCTCTAGTGTCAGGGGAATGTAAACGAGACAGATCATCTGCTTTAGTGTTTTTGGAAACTGGACAGTATGTGATAGTGAACTGAAAATGTGTAAAAAAAATTAAAAAAAAAAAGGCCCATCGGGGCAAGGATTCAGTCACTGTGATTACTTGGAAGAGGAAACGTGAACCCTCAAGCCAGTAGTGCCACTTCTCCATTGCCAGCTTGATGGATAACTGCTCCTGGTTACGATACCATAATTGACCTCCACAGGTGCGCAGGCTTCCGGGAGTAGATGGCACATGGGAACAGTTTGGGAGGCGTGCCATGACACTGGGATAGTACTGCTCCCACTCCCGTGGTAGAGGCATCCATTTCCAAAATGACAGAGCGTTTGGGTCAGGATGGTGAAGGACAGGAGCAGAGGTGAAGGTTGTTTAGAGATTGATGAAAGCCTGGTTGGCAGCCAGAGACCATGGCAGGGTCTTGGGCTTCCCTCTGAGAATAGAAATGAGAGGAGACACAGAAGGTGAGTTGACCAGCCCATATATCATAACCCTGTATTCATATTGTATTGTATTCATATTGTCGGAGTTGCAACCCAAAGGTCATGGGTTCGAGTCTCAGTACTGGCAGGGATTGTAGGTGGGGGGAGTGAATGTACAGTGCTCTCTTCCACCTTCAATACTATCAAATCAAATCAAATCAAGTTTATTTGTACAGCGCTTTTCACGATACAAATCATTGCAAAGCAACTTTACAGCAAATTAAGTTTCTACAATATTTAGTGGTAGCTTATCAGTCGTGACTGTCAGTCAATGTACATATGGCAGAAATGTACGGAAAAATCAATTTAAGACGTAATAAAACAGACGATGAACACTATTAACAGCAATTATTATATGATGCAATCAAACTTATAGCAAAATGTGGTAGTTCTGTTTGTTGTTTCAGGGTTGGCATCATCTGAGGTCCTCTGAGGGGTTGGCATCATCTCTTCTCAGGTGTTCTGGATCCAGACTGAAGCTTGTGTTATCTGTATTCCCCCTGGCCACGGGTTAATACGATTATAACAATTTGTAAGCTCTTAGAGAGGTAACGTAATCTTTATAAATAAGCTACGAGCTAGGTAGCAAGGATCTTTGGCAAAAGTTTTAACCTTAAAATTATATGACACCAAACAATGATTCTTTATAAATGAAACATGAATTTTATTGGCTACTCTAGAATACATCAAAACTACGCTAAAACACACATACACACAAAC
>NW_015554149.1:171337-171960 GCF_001515605.1 Sinocyclocheilus anshuiensis
CTTTTGGGAGAGCCCTCGGTGGTGATTGGTTGGTTGCCGGGTTACGGAGGAGCCTCGAAGTTCTTCTGAGAGAGTCTGATTTTGCAAGACTTTGAGTTCTGCAGAGTTACGAAGCTTCAACGGAGTGGTTGAGTTCTGGATGGCCCGATCTCGTGGTGGTGAGCATGTGAGCACAAGGTGGAGTGCTATTAACACGGCGAAAAGAAGCGAGAGGCGAAAGGGCGAAAGGCGAAAGGCGATTGAATCTGTTCTGCATTGGGTTTTTGATCCGCTGCATAAGCTGCATAAGCGACGCGATCTTCCAATCGGCTTCTTGCAGGGCGGAGCGTGCATACATTAACAAGAGGCTCAAGAGGCTCATGAGGACACCTATAATAATATGTTAATATGTCTATAAAGTCTCTTAAATGCAAATATTGTACATACAAATAAAGTTTACTTCATTTCATCATTCTGCATTTGTCGTGCCTATTCGGTCAAGATTAAACTTCACATATTACACACATTTTAATAACCTTATTTCCTAAAAAGGGTAATAAACACTGATTAAAGTTGCACCGATTACATGAACACATCAAGCATATATATATAAGACATACAACATATTATTTGTGAATCTATTG
>NW_015554149.1:175869-186120 GCF_001515605.1 Sinocyclocheilus anshuiensis
GGAGTTTTAGCAGTGGGTGTGGTTGGTTTGAAGTCCTGTGTGTGTGGGGCTGAGAATTGACTACTGATTGTTCTGGTTTTGTCTGTGAAGAATGTGGCAAAATCCTCAGCTGTTATAGAAGTGTTGGGAGGTGGTGGAGGGGGACAGAGGAGAGAATTGAAAGTTTTGAAGAGATTACGTGTGTCTGGAGCGCTGTTGATCTTGTTGTGGAAGTATGAATATATATATTATACACACACACATACACACACACACACACACACACACAAAGAAAAACAAGTAGATAGAATAGAAAAAAATAGAAAGCTAGTGTTTGTTTGTTTTTTTGTTTGTTTTTTTAAATAAAAAATAAAAATAAAAAAAGAAGATACATATAGATAAAGTAGAATTAAAATAGAATAGAAAGTGTTAGAGTTAGAGGGTCAAATAAAGGTGGAACATATGTGTTTTTAGTCATTTCTTGAAGATGGTTAAGGACTCAGCTGCTCGAATTGATTTGGGCAGGTCATTCCACCAGGAGGGAACAGTTAATGTTAATATCACAATAGGGGCACTTGAATTTAAATACACGGCAAAATGCTGTAGTGCCCAAATAAGGGTCAACGCTTCCTTTTCAACCACATAATAGTGACGCTGATACGAGGTAAACGTTCTTGGAAAAAAGCTAACTGGATGATCTACTCCATCATCATCACGCTGCTGAAGGATGGCTCCAGCTCCCATGTTACTGGCGTTAACTTGCAGCGTAAAAGACTTATCAAAGGACGGAGCCCGAAGCACAGGCTCCGAACACAGCAGAGACTTAACATTTTCGAAAGCCGTCTCACAGCTAGGAGACCAAATAAACTTTACCTTGCCCTTCAACAAGTCTGTAAGTGGTGCGACTACAGTCGAAAAATTACGACAAAAAGATCGGTAGTACCCTACCAGTCCTAAAAACCTCATAAATTCTTTCTTGGTTGTCAGAGAAGGAAAGTTCTGGATGGCTTGGACCTTTGCATGTACTGGACGCACTTCCCCATTTCCCACTACTTTCCCAAGATACGTCACAGATGCCTTGGCAAACTCACATTTTCCTAAGTTTACCGTAAGCCGAGCTTCAGACAAACGTCTTAACACAGAGCGTAACCGTTTTAAAAAAGAATCCCAGCTGCCACTAAAGACAACTAAGTCATCCAGATAAACAGCGCACCCCTCGAGACCCGACACCACCCGGTTCATAAGGCGCTGAAACGTCGCCCGAGCATTTTGCAGGCCGAAACTCATGACCTGATAGGAATATAGCCCCGACGGAATAACAAACGATGATATTTCTTGCGCTCGCTTGGCAAGAGACATTTGCCAATAGCCCTTCAGCAAGTCAAACTTGCTGACGAACTTGGCAGACCCGACCTGGTCTACACAATCTTCGATGCGAGGTAAAGGAAAGCAATCTGGTTTAGTTAAACAATTTACTTTGCGAAAATCTGTACAGAATCGAACGCTACCATCTGCCTTTCCTACTAAAAGGCACGGGGAGGCCCAATCAGAAGACAAAGGCACTGCAATATACTGAATTTCTCTTTTCATCAATTCCCGTTTCTCAGGCAAAACACGATCACATCAATATCGTGTTCGACCCAATCAGTACGAGAAGGCACATCTCCAAATAATTCAGGAAAACTACGTAATAATTCACATAACTCCTGACATCTTACAGAAGGCAGATGATGGAGAGTGAATTCTAAATTCTGTAATGACTCTAAAATTTTGTAGCCGACCACAAAGCACGCAATCATCCGGTGAGAGGGTCTCCTCTTCATAATCATTAACATCATCAAGTGACAATGAAGAAAAAGCAACTTGTGCTTTTCCAATTAAAACACACTGTAACAGCGCAACGCGGTTCTCATCTGACCAGTTTCTTAATTCTGCCACACGTTCAAAAAGAGTGAAAAAAGTCTCAGGGTCTTCTTCATTAAATTTCGGAACGAGTTTTGAAATGAGTGAAAAAGACATACCTTGTTCTTCCGTGCAGTTAGAAAATTTACCCTCCCTCATCAAGTTTGAGAGCTTCTACTTCCAACTTTGCTTTTTCCAACTCGATCTTACCCTGTTCAGAACGGTCTTTCAATTTCTCATGCTCCATCTGTAAAAGTAGCTGTTCTTTTTGTTGTTCAAATGACAGATTAGTTTGCAATGAAGACGCCACTGGTACAGACTCTTCCATTTTTTAAATGCCCTTTTCAATAAAATTCATTCTTAAAATTACTTCCAATATTTGTGGGGGGCACCATATATGAATCTAGTACCATATCAATTAGAATGCAAAATACAGTATAATAGGGAAATTATTCAAAATCATATTCAGTGCTGATTATCAGATGCCAGAAATGTACAAAAGATGTTAAAGTTCTATTTATTTTTGTGCAGGTATGGGTTAGGAACTCCAATATTCTTTGGATTGATTGGAAGTTTCTTTATAATTCTTGGATCTGTATTATATGCTGTGACAATCATCCCGACCAGGTAAATAATCTTCATTGTTACAGTAAAACTTGCAAAAAATGTATAGCAACGAGGAAGATAAATCAATCTACAATTCTCTTGTAGAAAGTTGACTGCATTGGCAAGAACAACAGACACCCCTCCATCATACGCCCAGCGGACGGCGAGTAAAGCACTGTACACTTCTGCATACTACGCACCCTCAAGACAATCTATACTTCTCAGCCAATCGAGCGGCTCTCGCATCTCCAGGATGTCTCAGGCCACTGGGGAGAAAATATCTCCCAGAGACACATTTGTGTGAACTTTAGAAAAACTTTAGAAACTTTACACACTTTAGAAAGGCTCTGTAACATTGCGACCATTAAAGAAAATGCTACAATAAAATCTGTACTGCAACATGTCAATTCATTTGTTAAATGTAGTAGTGTAATAAAAAAGTAAATTCATGGCTCCATTGGTTTCAGTAATTTCAGTCATTGATCCAACTCACCATTTAGTCATTTCTGCTAGACAACACTCTAAATACAATATAACTAGATTTAAATCCAGAGGAGCACCAAACCTCACACTAAAAGCACTAAGGCATAATAGACATAACAGTGAGTCTTCTCTAAAGCTGCTTTGAAGCCATGTGTGTTGTGAAAAGCACTGTACAAACAAATAAAGTTTTTTTTTATTTTTCTGTTACCAGTTTTGTGTACGAGGTGACATTTGTAAGTATAAAGCATGTAATACGGGTTGTTCTGAGCTTTATGTATATAATAAACAGTATGTCAGAGTGGCACTGATGACACCACAAACAGTGTCCTCCTCCCAAAGAGCCAGTGAAAGCACCAGATCTGTCCGGCACACCTCGAGGAAGGTCTGTCCTCTCATTGAGTTCTGCTTTCGAAGATCATCTTTAGCTGCATCAGGCTCATCCCAGCATGCATTACAGAACGGTCATGATGTACACTGAAATAGGGTGCTTCGTAGCGTGCGTTTGCGGGTGGATCTTAGTTTGTTCCACGATGCCGACAAATTATTGGACTTATTCTGAAGTGGACAGTTTAGTTCTGACATCTGGCCACTATTTCTCCAACCTCTGGAAAGACTGTCTGTCTGACTCCACTGGCGTTACTGACTGCAAAGAGTTCCCCACCCTGCTGGCTCTGCAGAGTGAGTATGACTAGAAAGTTACTAATTCCAGTCAATAATGTCTCAGAGTGGATTCATGGTTGGAAGGAAAGTTCTGGATAAACAAACCTTAAAGCTTTGCTACAAAGTAAAAAAGCTCCTGGACTTTTGCACTATTAGTGCCTGCGGGGAGGACATGAAACATATGTTGACATTTTGTACCAATTAATCGCAAGTAATTATGGAACAAAAACATCAAACCATTGTTTTGCTCCTTTTAGATCTATCTAACACATGAATAAATGGGTAATATTCATTATTACATTTTGGAAACGTAAGAAAACCAACAATTGATCAAGTCTCAGACATGTTAATGTGCGATTAGAGAGTTTCTTTAGTTATTTAACAGCTCTTAATGAGACAAATCTCATTCAGTAATTACTGATTAGCCACTGAGGAACTATCTCAGTCCTATATTTGCTATTACTTACTGTAAAAGTAGCTTTAGTGTTACTGTAGTACTGTAATCATTGCATTACTTCGTGTGCATACTTACCTGTAAATGATAGACCATTATTACGAAGTGTTACCGATAACTGCATGACTTCATGTGCTTTGAAAACATTTTGTATTGTAAAATGCGCTTTACAAATAAACGTGTCTTTCGTTCTGTCCATCATTCACCAGCATACATTCATCTGTGCCGATCTCTCGTCATCATCTCCATAATTCTGGGATTCTTCGGGTCCATTCTTGCTTTGGTGGGGATGAAGTGCACAAAACTCGGAGGCTCTGAAATTGTGAATGCGAGAGTTACCTTTGCTGCAGGGATGAATTACCTTTTCTCGGGTAAACACTTGCACTTGTCCAGTATGTTCCAGTATGTGCGTGGAAGCTTGACTTGTGTCTCTGTTTCAGGTCTCTGCGGTATGTTTGCTTACAGCTGCTATGCCCACAAGGTTATTTCTGAGTTCATGGATCCAAATTACAAAGCAAAAAAGTGAGTATCTCAATACCCAAGAGAAATCAGATGAAACACGTACTTGACATCTGCTGCTCGGTTTGAAATTCGACCTGTCTGGTGAGCAGGTTTGAACTGGGATCAGCTCTGTTTGTGGGATGGGGCGGCTCGGCTCTCCTCGCGGCGGGAGGATTTGTGTACAGCATCACTGCAGGGAAGGAGGGCTGCCGATCCAGGTATCAGTGCACGTCATCGGTGGACTAAACCACAAAGAAATCTCATTTCAACCACAAAATCTTTAGCATTAAAAGATAAGAATGAACAACTATTTTACAACCATGTTCCTTGAGATTCACCCTGTTGACAGAGGCGTTGCATTCATGCGAAGGACGCCCAACTGGTTTGTAATAAAAAAAGTGTGCTTAATCGGATCAAACTTGGCATTTTGTGTTCCACTGGGAATGCTTGTTACATAATTAGTACTTAATGTGTTGTGCAAAGGCAATTATAAAAGTGGAGAGTTCCGGTGCTTGATTCTGATTGGCTGAGCCGCGTTCGAAGCTGTTGTAAATGACTCTACAAAGTAACACACACCTTTGTTTACTTCTGTGTGTTGCTCGGCAACCACTTTGTAGCAACCACAACTGTTTCTGAGGAGCTACATTGCTTGGTGGAAGAATACTGTTTTTATTAACGTCATTACACTTTATTTGCTCTGTTTTATTCTGTGAAACCTTACTACGTATATGGATTAACCGTTTTATAAAAGCAATAAGCCCCGTGAAGCTGTGGTTTACAGTGGGTTTTAGGCACTCCGCTTCGCAACAACGCCCCTTAGCTGTTATAAATTCACTGTAAACCACGGCTTCACGGGGCTTATTGCTTTAATTGAGCACAAATGCACATTTTCACACTGAATTGAGGAACAGGAATTGTTTGCTTTCTGCTTGCCCTTGTGTTGGTGAATTTTCGACAGATGTCCTGCCACTGATTAGATGTTTCTGATTTCAGCTCCAAGACCCAAGAGACGTCCTATCACACTCCTTCCTCCAGTCTCTCTGAAGCGAACCAGAAGACATACAGTCCTCCGCTGTCGCCCATCCCTGACAGAGCAAACCAGAAGACCAGCAAACCTCCCAAAGGATCTCACGCCGTGGACGCTTACGTCTGATGGGTTCCCTTCATGCAATCGGAGTGTTTTACCAAAAGTGTTTTTAAGTCTTTTGTAGCACCATGACCACAGTGATTGAAACTAGTGTTTCAGTCCAAAACGAAAAGAATGGTTTGATAGAACTGAATTTAATCTGCTGGTCTGTCAAGCCTGATGACTGTATCAGTGGTGATGCTCAGGGCTCATACACGTCCATTTCAAAATTCCAGACTTTTACAGACTCATATTTTCAGACTTCTCTGGATTTTTCAGACCATATTTCATAGTAAAAAATAAATGATTTAGTGTGTAGCTAAAGATTTCTTGTTCAAATTTACAATATTAAATTCATAATTTGATACTCACAATACTACAGTGTTGTCACAGTACCAAAATGTCAGTAGTCTACCAATACCAGTAAAATGTCATTGTTCTCTGTACCATAGTAAAAACTATGAAATATTTTACTTAGAAATATTGAACAATTTGAAAAAAAAAACAAAAACAAAACAACTAACTAGTTTATTATTAATGCTAATAACAATAAAAACACTTTAAAATGTAGCCTTCAAATATTTTCCAATTAAGTAAATACTGCTTTAAAAAGGTCAAGTGAAAAGTTATAAAAGTAATAAAATAAAGAATAAAAAGTCATTATATAGAACAAGTGGCAAGTCTATTTATTCTGCATTTACACTCCAAGATAAATTTTGACATATCAGATGTTTTTTGTCCCATCCGTTGCTATGGTTATTACTGTGACAATCATCACAATTTTGGATTCAGTACTGCATTTAAACATCTCGATCTCTTGGGAAAACTCCTGTTATAATCAATAAAGATGTCCACACTGCACAATGACTCTCTTATTTACTCGTGTTTTCATTTCGTTGATTATACTGATACGATTCGCAACCGTACTTAACTAAATCGCTGAATAAAAACCGCCTAAACACCTCTGACTGGCCATTGTGTTCACATGCTCAACAAACATGTCTGTGATTGGCTACAATGCTCAGCTCTGAAAACACACTGTAAACAGAAACGTTTGATGCTCCTCACTCACAGAGCGCTCACACTAATACACACAGCTGAAGAATGACTGCTATTATTAGTTATTTAACATTTCTGCACTGCCTTGGTAATGATATACTGGTACCTTGACAACACTACAAACAAACAAGCCTGAATGAAGTTCAGTTTGAATGTTTGTTTTAATAAGACGTACAAATTTGGGACCCACATTAAGTGTCCTTAACTAAAGTGCACTTACATTTAAATTAATCATTTGTTACAGTGCACTTATTGTGTATTCATGTTTTCACATGTACTCGTATTTAAATAGCTACATCTATAGCTGACCCTACCTCTACACCTCAAACCTGCCCTAACTTAACCCACATCCCACCTCAACAGCAGCAAAAGGTGTATTTCATATAGGTGTATTTCACCTAATGATTAACTATTATTGATTAATGAACAAGCACAGGACAATGGTGACACCTGATTATAAACATAATCCTGTATTTTCAGCGGAACAGAAATCTGTTTGATATGCTTTCACACTTTGCTTGTATGATATATTTTAATTTTTTTTTTATTCTCAATTTTATATTTTAGAAAACAGAATAATGGCCATAGTCTGGATACACAATTATTAGACAATTTCCATATTTTGCATGTGCAAGGCTTGGGTGAGAAATTCAAAGAAGCAGCAGAACAATCACGACGTCTTGATTGATTGTCATTCCACAGACGCAGAACATTTAAGAGGAACTCTTCCAGAACACAACAGTCACATAACGCTTCTCTTAATCAAAACATTGGTTTCTTAGACTCTTCTTGAGACTGCGGTCATCGTGTGGAGGATCAGGGACGGTCAGGACTGGACAGGTGATAGGTGGACCATCTGACGTGGACGGGCTGGAAGGCCCAGCGGTCCGGATGGCCCATGTGCAGGAGTGTGCTGTAGGGCGAGCTGCTCCACTGGAAGACAGGCACCTGATCCCACGTGGGGCCGCTGACCGCCACCAGCTCCAGCCGGCTGAACATGCCAGCGCTGGTCACCTACAGGACAACAGGAGCGTCAGACACAGCCGAGCTCAGACAGCAGCTGCACTCACACCGCTGCTCACCTTCATGTCCGTGCCGCCGTGAGGACGCTGCCTCAGAGCCCCGAACGGATACGAGCCGTTCCCAGGATTCAGGTCCGAGCGGGCCGAGATGGAGTTCTCCCCGTTCTGAGCGGGGTCACAGCCGTCACAGCGCGACAGAGGGTCCTCCTCGTAGTTATTATACCTGCAGAGGACACACACAGGCAGAGACTAAATCAAGACCAGCAAAAAACAAACAAACTGCAGCAAAGTGAGATGCTCTCTTCACATGAATTAAGAGTATGGGTAATACCTCATCAGACGCATCATGGACTCGACGTCAGTAACGAGAGACTGGTTTCTGCGGAAAATCTGCGCTCTCGGATTGTCGCTGAAGGAGAACCAGGATCCGTATTTCTGAACCAGCTCCTGCCCTCCGCTCGCATTGAACACCTCCTCAAAGTACCTACGACAGCAGAACACAAACAAACGCTCGCGCTAAATCAGGGCTTCTCCTCGAACGATCGTCTGCAGTCAGTGCCAGCTGTTTAGCTTGCTCTGTTCCTACAGTCTACATTGATGCATTTGGCAGACGACTTATGACAAAGCGATAAAGTGTTCTCACACAGACCAATCATTTCACTTCATAAGACCTCAATATTTTGTCAGGAGCCACGGGTATTCATTTTGTGTTCCTTGATATGCTTATTTTTAATAAAAAAAAAAAAAAAGGGCAGCCACTTGCATTTTATTAATCTTACATTTTTAATGAAACACCAAGGAGCACAGTTTCAGCTAAAAATCTTCTTTACTGTTCTACTGAAGAAAAACAGTCGCCTGCATCTTGGATGGCCTGAGGATGAGAAAATTAACAGCAAATGTTCATTTTTGGCTGAACTATTAGAGCCCTGCATTTTCAGTCCAGGCCCGACGGGCCCCGTCTTTTTTACACCCCTAGGGGCCAGGCTTTGGGCCAATTTTCACGTCATAGTTCAGACGCGGGCCGGGCCTCGGGCCTGTTTTAGGTTTCTCATTTTTATGTTTTACACATCCATCAGTTAATGATGAAAAACATTGTTTGCCGTGCTGGTGCAAACAACACGAGACCATGCTACCGCGACTAATGAGCGGCTCGGTGTTCAGTGTCCCGCAGCAGCAAGAGTGCAGAGCGCAGCTGAACAGTTCTGTGTTCAAACGCACACAATCGGCTTAAGCTTGCCGCAAAGCACCAGCAAAAGTAATTACCATGAATGTGTCAGAGAAAATAGTAAGGAGATATTTGAATTATTTACTAATAAACTAGTGTTTTCTGACTCGCCATCTCCTCATTAGACACGCCTTTAGAGAGAAATAATAATAATGAATTAATTTTAATTAATTAATAATAATTTAATTTAAATAATAATAATTTATGCATTTAGCAAATGCTTTTATCCAAAGCAACTTACAGTGCATTCAGGCTATACATTTTTTACCAGTATGTATATTCCCTGGGAATGTATTTCCTACTGAAAGAATGTCATTTGAAATCTGTCATCTTTGCTTGTGAGAACCACAGTTTTTAAGACAATCACATGAGTCATAACCAAATGTCATATGACTAATCACTCTTGAGTCTATTTCATTTGCATATTGGCCCACAATAGCTTATAGATGACCTCAAAGTACATTAACTAAGACAGGGTTTTCCAAGTTTTGATGCTACAGGCCAATAAATATGATGATCCCTTTTAAATATGACTCCTTTTTTTAAATATAAATGCAGCTATTTATAAAGACCCATTTCTTACAATGAAAAAATTTAATACATATGTAATAAAATATTATAAATGTGGAAAATATTTACTTTCTGTTAACCTGACACTTTTTTTTCTGCCCACCATTATAGTGCTGTTAGATGTATAAGCCTGAAGACAAACATAACTCTTTGGCTGTCATAAAATAAAATAAACTGTGAAATTTGATTTTAACATTAATTATTATTATTATTATTATTTTACTTTTCTGTGGAGCCAAAGTACCCCCGGGACTCCTGCTGGACATGTGATACTTTAAGGAGAATGATATATATATATATATATATATATATATATATATATATATATACACAGAGTTTTTTATTCTATTTTTAATTTTTTTTAATTGAATGAATGTTTATTAGGATTTTTGTAAACACTTCTTAATCTTGGGATCATTTTTTAACTTAGCTTGTTACAATGCATTTTGAGGTTGCCTCCTCAGCAAAGGATTCATGCTGTGCTGCCTTAGAATTTGGCCTAGAGAAGATATGTTATTAGGCCGCATAATTAATATACCAACATCTTAAAACAGCCTTCTCAATGGGAGAGCGCCTAAAATGTCTTAAGATGCGGCCTAGCTCACTAGGTTTTGGAACAGAGCTACGGGGTCTTTAAGCAGCGAAATTCACATGCTGTGCTCTG
>NW_015554149.1:186507-189963 GCF_001515605.1 Sinocyclocheilus anshuiensis
TGTTTGTTTTCTTTATTTTATAAAAGCACAACGTTTTGTTGATATTGTGAGTGCACACAAATAAAAGTAGACCCTTCACAGTTATGAATTATGTATTACTCTTACCTTTATAAGCAAAAATGACGGCAAACATTTATCTAGGTTTAACGTTTAAACATTATGCTTGCATAACTGTTTTATATCTATAGATTTTATTTTAGGCGTGATGATTTGAGAAGGCTAAATTGATCAAACATAGGCTATGATCAGCTCACTGTCTGCCGCTGGCCGCTTGGTCTTTACTTTAAAAAACAAAAACTTATATTTAATGACCAAAAAATGCTCCAAACATTTTTCTAAATGAACTTAATAAAAAAACGAAACGAAATATAATCACTTTGCCATTACATACAAAACTGAACTATTTTAATATAGCTGATCACAGTTATGAATTATGTATTACTCTTACCTTTATAAGCAAAAATGACGGCAAACATTTATCTAGGTTTAACGTTTAAACATTATGCTTGCATAACTGTTTTATATCTATAGATTTTATTTTAGGCGTGATGATTTGAGAAGGCTAAATTGATCAAACATAGGCTATGATCAGCTCACTGTCTGCCGCTGGCCACTTGGTCGTTACTTAAAAAAAAAAACTTATATTTAACGAACAAAAAATGCTCCAAACATTTTTCTAAATTAACTTAATAAAAAAACGAAACGAAATATAATCACTTTGCCATTACATCCAAACCTGAACTATTTTAATAGCTGAAATAGTAGTATAAGCTGTTTTGGGAGAAGGGCTCAGACGGGCTCGGGCCGGTGATTCTGATGAGCTGTCGGACACGGGCCGGGCTAGGGCCTATATTTGAGGCCTGTGCAGGGCTCTATGAACTATCATCCCTTTAATAGATCCAGAAAATCTGATTGGCCCAATTTGTTCATTGCTAAATTGGCTGAAATCGTCTGAAATGAATTATAAAAGAATTGTACTTGCATAAGAAACTCTTATTAAAGTACTGCTCGTCAGTCGTTAAAGCCATCTGGAGGCAGATGTGTGGTTGACTGCATCATCATTACAGCTTAAGTGTTTTGAAGAATTAAATCAATTAATTTTCTCAATGAACACATGACTGCTATTACACATGCTATATAACTATATGCCACTATATAAACAAATCCTTTGATTAAATCTGTCCACCTAATGCACATCCATCCTTCCAAATGTACAGGGACGTGATGCTAGATGTTTTAATGACAACAGCTAATATTTCACCACAGCACACCACATTTCACCACACATGGGCAGAAAGGTTTGTAGACTCACGGGATATTGTAGCTGGCCCAGTAGCCAGTCTGAAACAGCTCTTCAGTTCTGTCTGCTGTTACGATCATTCCACTGCAGGAAACACAGACAGAAGACAGCTCTTTTCACTTTCACTAACCGACAAGTGGTTTTGCACTGTTAGTGCCATATCTGCTGCTATAACACAGCACAGATGAATCAACACACTGTCTTCACTGTAAAAAATGATTTTCTTAGTATTTTAGTCTTGTTTTCTAGTACAAATAACTGAACATTCTTAAATCAAGATACTTTTTACTTGAGAAGAAAATTACTTGTGATATTAAGACTTTTGTAAAAAAAAAAAAAAAAAAAAAAGTAGCAATTTTGTTAGATTTTGCTTAAAAAAAAAAAACTGTCAATGGGGTAAGAAATCTAATCTTAATTCAGAGGGAAAACAAGATTTTTTTTTCTAATTTTAAGAAAAAACACTTAATTTTGATACTTTTTTTTTTTTTTTCAGAAAACAAGACTTAATATCTTCTGTCATTTTGCTTCTCACATAATTTATCTTGATTTGCGTTTATCCTAAAAAGTAATGATAATGTAAATACACATTTCTGAATGCCTGGCATTGCGACAAGCATCTTGAGATGTTCTGTCTTAATTATATAATGGATAAAAAAAAGTCAAATTGACACATTCTGCTTCAACGAGACTAAATCAAAGCACACTTACGGTATTTGCTCCAAAACTGTGAAGAGCCCTTGTTTTGTGTATCCCTGGCCCGGGACGAAGGCCTTGTAGTCGATCACCATCCACTGATTGTTGTACCTAGCCAAGCAAGCGATCATCTGCTTTTATCACAGTGTTTGCGTTTAATAAGTTTGCGTGTATGCTAGATTAGAAGTCATTTACGTTCCGCTGTTGTACTTGCTGAAGATGTCAGTCCACGCTTGTCCGCTTTGAGCAAGTCGATTGGCTACGATGTTCCTCAGCCACTCCATGACAGCTCCACAGGGCCGTACGAATCTCCACAGCTCAGCGTTACTGTTGCCTATGGTGGTTTCCAAAGTTACCTGAAGATAAATCCATGAAAACAAACACAAATATGCCAGAAATGCCAGGAGAGATCCACCCAACAACATAATAGTTTCAACTAGAGAGAATCTCTCGATTAAAAGGGTTGTAACCGCAGGAAGAGTCTTACCAGACCACTGCTGAGCAAATAAAAGTCATCTCCTGAGAAAATACTGCCAGGATAGGAGGAAAACACCTGGATTCTGCCAGGAATAATCTCCTTTTCTGCAGGAACAGTGATTACATGTTATACAGTACAATCTAGCAGAGAAGTCATACAAGAGTACAACTATGACAGTACAGTTCTTAAGCATCTTAAGTCATTAAAATAGGGCTGCCACTAACAACTATTTTTATTTCGATTAATCTATCGACTAATTTGTCGATTAATCCCCCGCAAAAAAAATCAACAATTTTACTTAAGAATATTTTAAAAATTTAAATGGAAAAAACTGAATTTGGAAATAAAACAGATTTCATAGGGCCCTATAATTATAATTATTTCTTTTGTGGTAATAAAAGTAGATGCAAGTGAACAATAGCCTTTAAAATTACTTAAAATACATATTATTATTGCCTCATTGCTATTATATGAGTTCAAATAAAGTATCAAGAGCAAGAAATCATATGGTTTTATTGAACAAAACTGTTAAAATACATAATGTATTATAAACAATAGAGCTCATGTACATTAAACATTACAACAAAGGCCTGCAGAGTGCGCCATCGGTCTGATGATTATTTTTACACATTGCTGTGCGATCTATCTAATCCTTGTTTAATATTTACCAAGCACCATTTAATTCAACTGTCCACTTAATCTTTAATATTTGGCCATTTCTTTAGGACAGAAATGCTATAGTCACTGTAATTAAAAGAATAGGTCTTCTTTGAACACATCAAAACGTGTAAACTCAGAATGTAAAGTGCAACAGAGTGCAAGCAGCAAGTGTCTATCTCATAGTCCAAATCACTGAAATCAAAGTTCAGTATTATAGTGTAAGAATGACAACATATCCACGTGTTCTGGTCTACTAATAATACAATTATAATAAAAAAACAGAGTATTTACCAGAAATATTATTTACCAGAATTTATTTAGGAGA
>NW_015554149.1:190428-196250 GCF_001515605.1 Sinocyclocheilus anshuiensis
AATCCAGAAAATAATGGAAAACAGAATTTGGGAAAGATAAAACTGTAAAATTCAATTAATTAGACAGGCTTTTTGATTAATAAAATTTAATTCAACTATTAAAACAGAGTATAGAAAAATGTAAATGGAAAAAAAATGAATTTGGAAATAAAACGGATTTCATAGTGCCCTATAATTATAATTAATTTTTTTGTGGTAATAAAAATAGATGTAAGTGAACAATAGCCTTTAATATTACTTAAAATACATATATAATAGGAATGAGGCAATAATAATTAGTTCAAATAAAGTATCAAAAGCAAGAAATCATATGGTTTTATTGAACAAAACTGTTAAAATACATAATGTATTATAAACAGTAGAGCTAATGTACATTACCTATTACAACAAAGGTGCAGGGCGCCAACGGCCTGATGATTATTTTTACACATTACTGTGCGATCTAATACTTGCGAGCCGTTGTGTGACGCACGTACTTAACCTACACGCATGTAAATAATTAAATTGCATATACTGTATTAGAACTGCATCGCATATAATCATTTAATTAAATCGTAGCGTTTGTGAATTCACAATTATGCTTAATTAAATGTGTTTTATGGATTCTCGTCTGTGAAATGCGCCACTTCCGGTATTTTGCCGGTTAGTCGACGCGAGCAAAATGAAGTTTATTAGAATAGTCTAATAAAATCGACGAATCGCAACAGCCCTACATTAAAATGCACATGTTGTTGCTGTCTCTCAGTATCTTATCCATCTACTCATAGTCCATTTCTGGGTTGTGTCTTTGTTGGTGAACGTGATTTTACCAAGTGCAACATGTTCCTGGAACAACATTCCAATCAACCAATCAGAATTGAGGGGTAAGTTTAAAGGAAATGTCAATTTTAACCTTACAACCACAGATAGGCACTTCTACACCCTTGTTATTCAACCATAATTTCTCTCTGATTTTAGGGATATATTATGGTAGGGATAGGGTTAGGTCTATATTTTTGGACAATAATGTTGATCCAGGAACATGTCTTGCTTGGCAAAATCACGGTGACTGTCTTTGTTTGCACTGGCAGCCCACAACACAATTTCAGTTTTCAGAAATCTGAAATCTGAATCCATAGAACATGTTAGAAATCCATTTCGCAACAACCAGATTCTAATGTGTACATCTGAAAAGAAGTGAGCACACTTTTAATCTCACGCAGATGCAGTGAGGTGAGCTTTATACCTGTGGGAGACGTGCGGTAAGCAAAGCTGTATCTCTTCAGTATTCTTAGCATTGACTGGTAGTTGTTCCAGGTGTCATGTGACACCAGCAGATCCTTGCGGCCCGGGAGGAACTTGATCAGAGCCGAGCAGGAGCCAGAGCCTACGGCGCGAGACTGGTGGGATTTGTTCAGCGCCGCCTCCAGGTCCTCCAGGTCTCCACCCATCTGGAAAAGGCTGCGCAGAGAGGAAGAATGCGCATGCAAAAATAATACTGCACATGGAATAAGAAAAACAAAACATGTCTTTACTCACAGGAAGCCAAAGGGGTTGATGGAAAGGCTTCCAGACGGAAACTCAATCTGCCCGTTGTAGCCGTCCTCCAGACCTTGCAGCTGCAGCAAAGACAAACGCACCTGCAGAGGAACATTGCACAGAGCTGTGTGAACACGCAACAGAAACACCGGAAAGAGAGCTTGCAGGGCAGACTTTGCTTCTGCATTGAGGGGTGCTCACATAGTGAAACTGCAGCGAAATGTCATAAGCAAAAACAGCCGTACGAAGCGCCGCTCATAGAGAACCAGTTGAGTCCTCTGCACAATCTGACTTTGCTGCAGCCTGGAATTGAACTGCTGGTTTCGTCTGGCCAGAAGAGAACTGGCCCCCCGACCAAGCCATTCTCCATTCTGTCACCGATGGAGTTTTGTTTCCTCTGGCTTGCTTAGTTGGGGACACTTAATTTCCAGCGATATCGTCGACTTGATTGCACAGACACTATTAAACTGAACTGAGCTGGATGATGACATCACTGAATTCAATGATGAACTGCCTTTAACTGAAAATTGAGTGTTTACTAATATCATTTTGCATTATTGACACACTATTTTCCTATTTAATACTGTAAAGCTACTTTGACACAATCTGTATTGTTAAAAGAGCTATATAAATAAAGGTGACTTGACTAGAGAAGTCACTTTAAAAAAACCAAGCAGCTTTCTGTTAGTCAATGCGGCGAATTCATGTGACCAACTTGAAAATGAGCGAAACTCGTGTGGGGAAGTGTTTCACCCTCACAAGAAACTGCCAATCGTGCAGAATCCTACTGGAATGAGTGGATTTTGCTCACAAAACTTCACAGAGCAACAGTAAATGTGAACTGTCATGACTCTCGGCGCATCTGTTTCTGTTGGCTATGACCATGAATCAACAGCTGCAGTGTCACGGACGCAACAGCCAATCCCTCTTCAGTACGCACATAAATGCTGTTTGTTTGTTTGTGGCGAGAAAATTTATGGCTGAATTATATCATGTTTTTACAACTTTAGCTAAAAACTCAAACTGTATCTGGCTTGACTCCGTTAAAAGTCTCTTCAAAAGAGTTAACTGAATAAACATGTTCTCTCACAGGGTTAAAACCAGCACAATCTAATAAAATATGCTTCATGGATAAAGGGTTTCGGCAGAGAGAGCATGTTGGAGGATCTTCTAGTATTAAAAACTTGTGTCATCCTGCAGTGACCTATTCTACAGCGGGTATAAACAATCTGCTGCCATCGCAACTGATTTTTCTTTTTCAACATTGGGCCTAATTTCCACATAAATGCAAGGAGGAAGACTAATCAGTGTGCACATGTTAAAGGGGTCATCTTGCTAACTAGCACGTTATTAGGAAAGGTGATTTGCAAAGATTCATAAAAGAATCTTATACTTATTTCTTCTGTAAGTGAAGCTGGATCACGAATTATTTGCGTGAACATAGATGCATTTATGTAGAACGGGGGCGCATTCCCTTCAGAAACAAACGTAATCCACTGCGTCTTCAGTGGCTCAGATGTCGGGAGTAAATGACGACTGCTATGTTCATTATTACATCCAACAACAGAACACCTCAATCGCTTAGGAGTCGTTCTTGTCTACTTCTGCTCCAGCGGTGAAACAATGGCGGACTGATGACAGCTCACTCAGGGCGGAGCTAAGGTTAAACACCAGTGTCAATCACCAATTGTGGGAGGGGCCTGGGTCTGTGTGATGTCACACAGCCAAGAATCTGAGTACGGCTTGATATGAGAAAGAGGAAATGATTTAACGAGATTTAAAAAAAAAAAACACTGGGTGGATCTTTATCATTATAAGGTGGTTGTGTACACACACTTCCAACACACGTCAGTTCAAACAGATTGTAAAAGTGATGATGGCACTGCTGTCACTAGGTGAACAAGGTCGACAGACTTCATAAAGTGTGTATTGTTTACTAAACACACCTAAAGGTCAAAACTCCCAAGAAACAATGATAGACAAAGGCCTGTACATGAAGTGGTTCAGTCTGAATGCATTTTTTTCTCTCCTCTACCTGATGCCAGTACGGGGCGTCTGCGTGCGCGTCCATCTGCTGCATGAGCCACTGCAGGTTGCTGGTGATGTAGTCTTTGAGCCGCTGGCAGTAGCTCACATCGGGAGAGAACGGGCCGCAGTAACCCATCAGTGTGTTCATCCAGTGCTTGTAGATGAGCTGCGGTTCAAAGAGCACCACATGACATACACTACAACCGCACTACATTACATACACCCAGCTGCCTGTCCACTTTACATAAAGAAGCACTTTTTATTATTATTATTGTTAATTTTATACATTTTATTTAATGCAGTACAGTATTTAAAAGAATGGTTTTCAAATTCAGTCTGAATTTTTTATTATTTTATTTATGGAACTAGCTTGATGAGCACTATTTCAAAAAGCATTTTTGCTTTGGAGTTTTTGTGGCAGCCTGTTTCAATCAAAACTGAAATAGAACAGAAAAGATGACTGTAAAGATGTTGCTCTGACTGGGTCAGGGGTGATACCTGTGAGGTGACGGCAGCCTCCACGACTCCAGCAGCGTACGCCTGCAGCGTGTCATTATAACCACCGCTGGTGCTGACCTCCAGATATGCCCAGCTGACACACACACACACACACACACAGAACATCAGGTTAGGATGCACTCTTGTCATTTACACAGAGACAGCAGCACTGCGTGATGAAAGGCCGAGGCATTTCCACACGCATGCTCTCACTGGTGCATCTGTAGAAGCTGCTGAGGATTTCTGGTAATGTGGGCATGCCAATCTAGAAGCTCTTTCTGATCCATTACATCACGTGAAGTCCACTGTGAGTGAATGTTGACATGTCTTCAGTTCTTGTGCGCAGGTGCTGCTTTCTATGAGGGCTAGGTCTATGTGAGCTCATATTTTCTCACCTCTGTTTTAACACTGGTTGTAGGCCAGGATGGAGAAGGGATGCCACTGACTAACCCTTTGAACACCGCTCCTTGACTGGCAAAAGTACATTTCTGAGTGACCCAAATAAACCTAAAATCAAAACTACGATACCCTACTGTAACATGCAACACAACTCCTTGTTCAAGCTCTTGTTCTGTCCAGGCTGGACTATTGCAATGCTCTCTTGGCAGGTCTTCCAGCCAGTTCTATCAAACCTCTACAATTAATCCAGAACGTGGCAGCAAGATTAATTTTTAACGAGCCGAAAAGAATGCACGTCACACCTCTGTTCATCAGTTTGCACTGGCTACCAGTAGCTGCTCGCATAAAATTCAAGGCATTGATGTTTGCCTACAAAACCACCACTGGCTCTGCACCCCTTTACCTAAATTCAGTACTTCAGACTTATGTGCCTCTAGAAGCTTGCGTTCTGCAAGTGAACATCACTTTCTTGTTCATCCCAAAGAGGCACAAAATCACTTTCACAGACTTTTTCATGAACTGTTCCCTCCTGGAGGGATGACCTGCCCAACTCAATCCCAGCAGCTGAGTCCTTAACCATCTTCCACACTGCCATTCTCCCTCAATCTCTCCAGTCCAGATGAGATTCTTTCAATATATAATAACACTATATCCAATGCCTTGGAGGAACTTGCCTCATTAAAGACTAGAACTGTCCCCTCAGATCATTCCTTGCCATGGATCATTCCAGAACTCCGTTTGTTTGTTTGCGTTTAATGCCATGCCAGCTTCTGTGGCTATTTTCATGGCGAGAAAAATTTATAACAAAATACTATACGTTTTTTTTTATTTATTTTCGCTAAAAACTCTAAAACTGTATCTGGCTTAACACTGTTAAAAATCTCTTCAAAAGAGTTAACTGAATAAAAATGTTTTCTCACAGGCTTAAAACCAGCACAATTAGGGCTGGGCGATATAGCTAAAAAAATTT
The DNA here is from genome assembly GCF_001515605.1 of Sinocyclocheilus anshuiensis. Lineage (NCBI taxonomy): Eukaryota > Metazoa > Chordata > Actinopteri > Cypriniformes > Cyprinidae > Sinocyclocheilus > Sinocyclocheilus anshuiensis. The sequence goes on from NW_015554149.1 coordinate 195,842, forward strand.
ATCAACGATATAATGTTTCATATCGTTCGGTATCGATAATTATTGACATTTTTATAACCTTTTTTAAAACAAATAGCAATAGAATATTTATTGTTTTTACATTTAACCACTGTATTTTTAAATTAACTTAATTTATTGAGACAAACAACAAATTTTTTTTTGTTTTAACAGTCAAACACAAAATAAATATCTCATTTCTAATGTTTTATATGCATATTAAATAGGTTAAACTTTTGGCTTGTCTCCCGAGGCCACAGGAGGGCGCAATGAGCAAAATAATGCAGCACATTAAACTGTTAACGCATGGAAATAACTGTCTATAAAAAATGTGCATTACGTCTAAATTAACTCATATAAATCAAATATAATTTCATAAATTGCATAAACAATTATGAACAAAACAGCATCA
>NW_015554149.1:200182-204003 GCF_001515605.1 Sinocyclocheilus anshuiensis
ATAAATTGCATAAACAATTATGAACAAATCAGCATCATGTATTTATGCATTGCTTAATACAAAGAGCCGAATCGCCGATCACACAGATTGCCTTTAAAAACATATGAGACGCAGTGAAAAGGAATAAACTTCCACAAATTCGTAACGTGTTTTCTAAAAGTTTAAACTGTTTTAACTTTGCATGGCTTTCTATTAGGGATGTGCATCTCATGACTGAGGCCGATACGATACGCATCTCGATGCATAACCAACAATACGATACATTAAAGATGCATATGAAGCAGCTACCGATGCAATATGATTCACCCCTGTTACGATGCAGTGCAATCCGATTTTGATTCAATTCAACACAATGCGATTCGATGCAATATGATGCAATGGAGAAAATATGATCACTTTTAATGCCTCGAGGCCTGTTTCATAAAACAAGATAACCTAATAAGCCAGGCTTATTTCAGTTAGTCTGACTCATTGTCAAACCGTTTGGTTCTATAAAATAAAATTTGCTTTATGGAACCATGGCCTAGATCAAGCTTAGTCACTGTGGTAACTTATGCTGGGAAACTAACCTGGTCTAAAGCAGGCTAACTGTCAGGCTAAGCTCAGCTCCTCTACTGACCGACAGGAACACAATGATATTACCACTGTCTCACATACTATTATCTGACTTTTTTTTTTTTTTTTTATACAGTTTCTAGCCATGCAGCCTTTCTCTCTGGTTTTATAACTGCTATAAGAAACACACATTAACTCATTTGAGCTTAGTAATTATTACTGTAGCCTACTAGCTTACATTTTATTTACCTATTACAATAGTCCACTTACAGTTACTGCTATCATAAAAATACACTTTATTATGTAGGTTTAAAATTCAACAAAAGACACATTTAATGTCCAAAAACATATTTTTTACTCAGAATTATTGCACTTCTATTCGATTGCGCTCCTTCTGTTTCGCGTGCAGCAGCGCTCGTTGCTCTCGTGTGCCTCGCCCACTCCTGACAGCAGAATGGATATGTTTGCATGACTTTCTAACGTTTACAGATGAAAAATATACCTGTGACATGTCTGTTATGCAGTGAGGAAAACACAACGTCTCAAATGCATTAAACAGCACAGATATATTCACTGTTTGTCATGGTGGATCGATTTGATCCATGATCGACATTAAGGTCTGCTTAAGAATAAGCGTGCACATATTAGTGAAATTGTGTGAACTTAATTTGTCGTTTATGGAACCGCTTTAGCCCCGATTGATTTGTTAGGTTATTTCAAGTCAGGTTTTGGACTTTAATCCCAGTTTTTCCTCAGGTCTCTGTAGTGTTGTTGTGATGCGTCATATTCACGCAGCAGCAGCGGTGATGAGAGAACACGCTTGAGAAACAGTTTAGAGAGGAGAAATCAATCTACATATAAAATATTGGTCACTTTCTAAACATTAAAAGTGTAGCCATCCACTAGGAATTATATATAAATAAATCGGTTTTTACCGATGCAACGATGTTAGAAACAATGCATCGCGATATAAATGACAACATGATGCGATGCATCGGTTTAAAAAGTGTGCATCGGCTACGTTAACTTTTTATGCCGATGCACTGAGCGAATCGGGGAATCTTCCCATCCCTACTTTCTATACATCTCTGTGAGACGCGAGTGCAGCAGTCATATTTGTCCATCTAAAAAAATGTGCTGAATATGCATCTGTGTGAATGGCTTGGTTTCGGTTTTAACCTAATCAAGATCTTCTCCGCATTGAGCTTCTATATTTCTCTAATATTTTGAAGGAATAACGCAGCAACTGCGTGTCTCGTGGGCTAGACTAACAAAACATTAAACTACAACATCACTAACATCATCATCACCGCATCTCGCGCGCCACTGATGATGCTCCCAGACGGAATTAAATTCGACTAATATTCATTTTTTATTCACAATCTCCTCATCACAGGCAGCACAGCACTCATGTTCGTGTTTGTGTGTGCTGTCTGCGTAATTCATAGCCCGTGCCTATATCGTGCACTATATCGAACATTTTTTATATCGTTATTGAAGAAGGTGTACCGTCGATAAATATCAATACCGTTTTATTGCCCTGGCCTAAGCACAATCTAATAAAACATGCTTCATGGATAAAGGGTTTTGGCAGAGAGAGCATGCTGGAGGATCTTCTACTCCAGAGCTCAGAGCAATGCAAGCGCCTTGAATGACTTTATAAGAAAACTCAGCTTCATGTCCATGCTGCTGCTTATTCAGACGACGTTTTGAAATATAATAAATCACTCAACACTGCACATTCTTCCTAACTTTCCAGTGTTATTAATAAAGCAAAGTGTAAACCCAAGAGCCTTTCTCTGAAGTTAAAGGGGACATCGATGCCCATTTTCCACAAGTTGGTATGATTATTTAGGGTCTTCATGAAATGTCTGCAACATACTTTGGTTCAATTCCTCAATGGTCGTGTAAAACAACAGCCAACACCAAAACAGCTCTATTCACAGCGAGCTGTTTTGGTGCATGTCCCTTTAAATGCTAATGAGCTAATGCTCTCCCCACCCCTCTCTACCATGTGATTTGCTGCCTTGGACTGTGTATATGGCTTGGAGGTGCTCTAATTCAAATAGCTAGCTATCTACATAGAACACTTTCACACACCAGCGAGGCCGGGCCTTATTTTCTAGGTTCAGTTTTGTTCACATTTTTCCATTACAGTTTTAGTATTTTAGGGCTGCCGAAGTTAACCGGGCCCGCAAATTCTTACTATTAACTAGCACGCATATTACTAGCATATTGGCTATTTATTAGTACTTAAAAAGCGCATGTTAAGGTCTTATTCTTCATGAGCATATTTTAGATCCACCCCATACCTAAACTTAACAACTACCTCACTTAAACTGAACCGTTACTTAACTATTAATAGGCAGTATATTAGGAGTTCATTGAGGCAAAAGTCATAGTAAATAGCTAGTTAATTGAGAGAATTGGACCTTTAAATAAAGTGCGACTGAAATGTACATGTCTTGGGCTTTTACAAGGAACCTGCAACTAGCAAGAAAACAAAAAAGAGACCATGGTTGTATTTTAGGGAAGTGACATGCACTAAGTCTTCGTTTATGAGTTATTTCCTTTCATGGTCTAAAATGCAACTTCAACTACAAATGAGTGTGAGAAAAATTCCCATGATCCTGTCACGAGCCCCTGACCTTCTGTACGGAGCAGTTTGGCCAATGCACTGTCAGTGTAAGAAAGAGGAGACCGTTTCGATAGCAAACTTTGTTAAAGTATGAACACACCACATATTTGGTTGTCATATTTTCTCAGTGTATTTTTTCGGTTCCTCTCCAGATTATTATTATTATTAATATTAGATGCAACCTAAACATTTAAATGTGTGAGAGATCTGAAACGCTTGATAACTAAAATATATCCTCTATAGAGCCTACAGGAGGACATGAATGACTTCAAACAGCAAACCTTCAATTCAGAAACACATTGTTTCGCATACAAATGCAATATTTAAGATATTTCTCTCTTTTTATACAGTGCATGGGTTTTTTTACTCTTAATTTTCAGAAAAGTAGATGTTGAATATGACTGTTTTGAATATGACGGTTTATTAATATAAAACAACATATTAATAAACAATAACTGGCTGAATGTTTAGCACTTTGGCGACTCTGACCGCCACGTTGATATTTATGTAGTGAGTTTCCATGTCCAATATCAACACAACTCTACACTGCGGTGATCTAGAATCACTCAGGCAGAGTAAACAGCTCTCAAACAATCAGACCAGATTCAGAGGTGACCTCAGCATCACA
>NW_015554149.1:204553-210565 GCF_001515605.1 Sinocyclocheilus anshuiensis
ACACTATTGCTGAAAAACACAATCACTACTTAGCAGTCAGATGTCCGTATGCACAAAGACACAGATCCCTAAACAAGATCATATCTGCAGATTAAACTAGCATCTCTACATCACATTATGTAAGAGAAGCTGCAAAAGACACAAGCACAAGTGGAATGTACAAAACATGGTGACATAAATTTTTAAGTAAATATAAGGGGTGATATATTGCGTCACCAAACATTATTGAGGTCATGTACATATATTGCGCGATAAGTCGATATATTGATTATTGCGACAGGCCCTGCATCACAGACAGCAACTGGATAACAGTGAGAGAAGCTGCTTGTTCTTCTTTTTCTTCCTCTGTGGTTTTTATTTGGCGGTTTGCAAATGAAGTACATTACCGCCATCTGCAGGACTGAAGTGTGAACTCATTTTAAAATCTTTTAAAACTTGAACTGATGGTAAAACTAATGACATTATTTACTGTCTTTACATTTATTTTGAAAGATGAAGCTCGCGATTATGGTAAGGGGCATTACATTTCCGACGAGTGCTTGCGGTGTTCGGCCAATCACAATGCACTGGGTCAGCTGGCCAATCAGAGCAGACTGCGCTTGTCAAAGGAGGGACTTTGTAGAAAACGAAGCGTTTGAGAGAGGCGGGGCATAGAGGACCTACAATAATGTACAGTATTTGAAAAAGAATGTGTTTTTTTGAACATTAAAGCATGTCAACATATTCTGTTACACCAAATACACAAAATAATGATCTTTAAAAAAGCATCATATGACCCCTTTAATTATATATTGTGTGCCAGGCGGACTCGATACGTTTTTTAAGATCAATCCATCATTCGATGCCCTCTGTAGTTCTTTCCTTTTTTCAGAGTATTTCCTACATATTAAGAGTACATGTTTTACACTTTCCACTTCTCCACAATGTATACATAATCCTGTCTGCTGTTTTCCTATTAATCTTAAGCAACTATTTAACCTTGTGTGCCCTATTGTTAAAATAGTTTCCTCCTGCCGCCTCAGATTACTGCACTTTTTAACAATCACTTCTTTCTGAATGCTACATAAATGTCTTCCTTTCTCCTCCTGATCCCATGTATCCTGCCACATTTTATTAATATTATCTTTAATGATAACTTTAATTTCTGATTTACTAAGTGGTATTTTTATATCTATATTTTCTGTCTTCAGAGCTTCTTTTGCGAATTTATCCACTTTTTCATTTCCCTCAATACCCACATGTGCTGGAACCCACGTCAACTCTGTATCATTTTTTTGTTGAGTTAGTCTAAAAATGAATTGATTTCTTTCATCTAAAAGATCTTGCCTACATACAGATTTTCCACTCTGGAGACTTGTCAAGGAGGACAAGGAATCTAAGCAGAGGACTATTTTATGCGGCCTAACTTCCTCTACCCATTGTAGTGCTAGAGTAATGGCCATTATTTCAGCTGAAAAGACTGATAGGTGATCTGAAATTCTTTTTTGGATGTTAATATTGTATTTTGGGATGAATACAGCTGCAACTGTTTTGCCAGTTATTGGATCTTTGGATGCATCTGTGTATATTTGTATTGTATCTTCATACCTGGTTTCTATATACTGTTGAATATTTTGATATATGCCAGATTTAAAAATGTCTTTTATTTCCATATTTACTATAGGAAAACAGAATAACCATGGTGGGATGGCAGTCATACTTATTGTCTTACAGCATGCAATAGTGTATATTCCCATCTCCTTTGCCTCTATTGCTCCCCTCCATCCAAAGCTACTAATATAGATACGGCCGTACTCCCAGCATTCTTCAAGTACCTTTTTTGCAGGATGTGTTGTATCATGCCCATGCAGATTTGTCCAGAATGACATTGTTAGTTTGAGCCGTCTAATCTTTAATGGTATCTCTCCTACTTCTACTTGCACTGAAGCTACAGGTGACCTTCTGAGAGCTCCACAACACAGCCACAGGGCCTGCACCCTTTCCAAACCTGTCAATATAGTTTTTGCTGCAGAATTATACACTATGCACCCATAATCAAAAATGTAGCAAATTAAGGCAATATATATTCGTTTCATAGATGTACCTGATGCACCCCACCTATATGCTGATACACATTTTAGTATATGTATACCTCTCTTGCACTTATCTATCATTTTTTGAATATGGACTTTAAAAGTAAGTTTAGTGTCGAACCATACCCCTAAATACCTTATGACCCTTTCTTGCTTGAGTGACTGTCCAAATAGTTTGATATCTAGTCTAGGGTTTACCTAGTGAAACATTATAAACATAAAGGGTTTTTTAGTGAAACATATATATTGCATCAATAGCCCCACTCATATGACCATTTTCCAACCTGATCTATTGCTTTCTACATTCTTGCCTCCAGTATACTAATGTTATGACCCCTTACCCATAATGCCCCATCATCAGCATATAAGGCTTTACTCATTCTCTGCTCAACTCCAGAAAACACATCATTCATCATTATATTAAACAATATAGGGTTACATACACTCCCGAGGTGTACCGTTTTCTATTGAGTAAGTGTTCGATGATTCCACTCCTATTCTAACCTCAATAGTTCTTTCTTTTTAAAAGTCTCTAACCCAACTGAACATCTTACCACCTATTCCCAACTTATTCAGTTTAATTAAAAGCCCCTCCTTCCATAACATATCGTATGCCTTTTCTGTTAAAAAATGTAGCCAAAACAAACTCTTTATTTACTTGCACTTTCTGTATTTTATTCTCTAAGCAAATAATAGGATCCATAGTTGTTTGTCCTTTACGAAAACCGCTCTGATAAGGGGAGAAAATTCCTTTTTTTTTCTATTTCGTATACTAATCTTTTAGTTATAATTCTCTCCATGAGTTTGCAAAGGTTAGATGTCAAAGCTATTGGTCTATAACTTTTAGCTTTTGTTTTATCCTTACCAGGTTTTCCTACAGGAACTATTACTGAGTGCTTCCAACCAGCAGGTATTCTCCCTTGCTCCCATATTTTGTTATAAAGTATTAAAATCACATTTTTTGCTACATCTGACAGTTATTCTAGATATCTTTTGGCAGGGGTTATAAAAGTTAACTATTTTTTGTTTTACTGATCCATATTTAAATTATTACTACTTCAAAATCTTTGTCAATACTTATAGCCCTATAATTACTACCTTGTTGAATGAAAGTAATTACTCCACCCCCTATTGCAGAACTTCTATCTTTACGTACTGCTGTATACTAGTGATGTCCGGTTCGCGAACGAATCGTTCGATTTAACCGGTTCTTCTTAGTGAACCGGTTGAACCACTTGCCAGTTATCACAAACGCTTGATTGCAGGATTATCTCTCTAGTCTCGCTTTGTTGGATTACGTTCGTCATCGACTGACCCTCACTTGTTTACCGGACTGCTCTTGCCTTGTCTTCTACATACCAGTTTGCCATTGTCTGACCTATGCCTGTTTCTGACCACGTCTTTTATTAAAAGCTTTGCAAATTGATCTGCTTGTCTCACGTCTCTGTCGCCCCGTAACACTCACGTTTTGAACTTGCACTGCTCTTTTATGTGCTTCACATCCTTTATATGCAGCACTAGCGATGGGCGGATTGATACTGATGTTGTATCGAAAGGATCGATCCTCACATACAAATATCGATTCTAAAGTGCATTTTTTTAGCCATTAATTTGATTTACTTATGAAGAAATTCAGTGCATAAAATAAGCTTCTAAGTGGAAAAATAGACTATATTAGCGAATAATTGTGTTGGATAGAACCATTTCTCCTGCTCATCAGAACACACGCAAATGCTGAAAGACAGAAGCACTCAATCACATACAGCGTTCTGCTGACGCATGGCTCACAGTGCTTGTTCAAATAGAGCTGCGTTTCCCAAAAGCATCAGAATTGTTATATTTCACAATATTGCTGCTTTTACTGTTTTTTTTGTTGTTCAAATAAGTGCAGCCTTGGAGAGCATGAGACTTAAAAAAAATCTTACAAAATCTTACTGACCACAAACTTTTGTGAACATGTATATCTATTTTAAATTGGCTAGTTTGTGCAAGTAAACTTATTTAAACTGGTTGTTAAAAGTTCAAATGGATTGTGTTATGTTCTGTAATTGCTGTTAATAAATCTGTCAGAAAAAAATATGCTAAAGTTTCACCTTTAGGAGTACAACAGCCTTGCAGCCTTTTACAAAAATTAACCATGGTGTTATTACAGTAACCACAGTTTACCGCAGTATTTGTAGTAAAACTGCAGTAACCACAAATTTACCATGGTAATAATAATAATAATACATTTTAGTACTTATGTAACACCATGTTTATTTCTCATGAGGTATCCTCAAAGGTGCACCTTTGTAATTTATCTACCCTTAAAGCATGCATACTTGTATGGCACTAATATGCTCTCTTTTAGGGGTATAGTTGCACCTTTGAGGTTACTGCCCCAGTAAAGGGCTAAAATACAATTATAGGACATTTCATTTCTGACAGTGTAAACAAAAAAGGCCTGTGAAATGTTTAAAAAAGACGGCTTTAATATCTAATATTAAGTGAGTATAGTTACTGATTATATTCTTTTAATCATTTAAAAAATCAATTTAGTTTATAGGTATCGGTATCGATATCGACGATACTGGGCTTGAAAATATCGGTATCGGATCGAAAAAATAAGAGGTATCGCCCATCCCTATGCAGCACTGTGTTCTCCTCCACAGTTACTGCTTCTGCTTCTTCTTCTTCTTCGCTGGATTTTAACGGCAGCTTGCCTGCTTGATGTTACACTGCTGCCCTCTTCTGGAGTACACAAAGCAATATGTCAAATCCATTTTCAGGAAGCAGAACAGATATTTCCTTCCCTTTTCTCTTCCACTACATTCCAGTATGTTATTTAGTCCACATCCAGGTAGTCCTATACTCTACATACTTGTTATTTCCTCTCTCTCTCCGTTTCATATTTTCTGCAATTAATAATCACACTATTTCTTGTTTTATTTATGGTGGTTGGCAAACCAGCTGTTGATGCGTTTCCACCTCCTACTGGATAGAGTGTGAAGCACTGATGTCAAATATATAAAATATATATATATAAAAACACATTGCATAAATATTTTTTATACACATTAAGTAATCTAAAGAGTTTTATAATGTTTTTGAACTGTTTAGAATTCTCTGTAATATCAGAGAGTATGCTGGCAGATTTTAATTCTTTCATAACTGGAGTCTTTCTCTTTCATGTCATACATCCTATTACATGCTCTGCAGTTTCTGAAATTCCACTTTTAATTCACTGTCCAGATTCATGTATTTAGGGAGTTTCCCTAATTTCCATACTTCATTATTAAGTCTTAAAATAATGTGTAATGCATTCACTGATAAATGCAGAATCACATCCTAACACACTTCATGTTTCCCTGGAAAGGTAGGCTATAGCTCACCCTTTCTCACCCCTTCAACAGCCTGCTTGTCCAATTCAATTAAATTCAATTCAAGTTTATTTGTATAGCGCTTTTCACCATAAAAATCATTGCAAAGCAGCTTTACAGAAAATTAAGTTTCTACAATATTTAGTGGTAGCTTATCAGTGGTGACTGTCAGTTAATGTACATATGGCAGAAATGTACGGAAAAATCAATTAAAGACATAATCAAGACGATGAACACTATTAATGTTACGAGGCGACAGAGACGTGCGGATCCATCTGCATGCTTTTATTTAAGAGACGTGGTCATAACAGGCATGGGTCAAACAATGGCAAACAGGTACAACACAGGCAAGACAAAGAGTAATCCTAGGACAAGCGTGGGTCATTGATCGGCGAACGTAATCCAGAGGGCTTGACAAAGAGAGTAATCTGTAAACACGAGCAGTAGTCAAAGGACCGGAAAACAGGCAAGGCAAAACTAGACTAGACTAAGACTAGGACTTGGAAATAAACAATGGCTAACGAAATGGCTCCGTAACGTAGCTATCACTGACTAGCGATATGCGCATACAATACTCGGCA
>NW_015554149.1:210611-213593 GCF_001515605.1 Sinocyclocheilus anshuiensis
CCCAAGCTAAAGAATAATAATGTGCATTTGATCAGATATAACTGCAGTACAAGATTATGAGATGCATTATTTGCATTACTTGGCCAAAGAGATGTAGCAAATTAGCTCAAAAGGGAAATGTATATAAATAGAATTAATTATGATATATATTTATATCAGCTGCATTAAATTGAGTTAAATTGCCATCAGCCAATCTGTTCATCCAGCGAACATTCAGTGTAAGTTCATATCAACTCTAGGAAAGGATATTTCTGTGGCCACAGAAAATACTTTCATTCAGAAACACATCTCCTCCTGTTGGTGCGAGCGAGCGGTCAGTCACATGTGTACTGTGTAGGACGGCCGAACTTAAGGAGCTTCCCCTGGAACTTACGCGATCAGCAACCGGCCGTTTTTTGTCTTATTGCAAGCAACTCGGCTCTGTTCTGGATTTGCACAAACTGCGCTGCAATGCAATCGTTTTCCAAAATGTCATTTATGTGAAAATATGAAGTCTGTAAACGGCCGTTAACACAGGCCAGAGACGCTGAAGACGGACGCACAGAGGAAAATACTGTAGCAGGCATATCACTCACTGTTCATGATGCACGAACTATTGGAAGAAAATCCTAAATATTGATTTGGGGGTTCATATGAATGTGTTTCTGAGGGGAACTGACTGTCTTCAGAAAAGTTTACGTGGTATTTTCTTTTAATCTCGTCTCTGTATACTTCATATTAAAGCAGTGTTTCAGCGCAGTGCTGATTTGTTTACGGCGGTAACCAAGGAAACGCTGTATCTGGTGTTCCAGAAGCGCCTCCTGCTGTCAGAGAGTGAATCTGCGTCTCATTCAGAGCTCCTGCTGTTTGCTTCGTTCAGGCATGTAGTATAATTTCACAAAGCTAGTCAGAACATTCTGTTTTTGCTTCAAATTGGGTTATTATTAAATCAAATTATGTATATGAAATTATATAACTAAATGATATGAAATTATATAAATTATATGTATATGAATTATATAACTAAAATTAAATAACTGTAATTACAGATTTAGGTTAAATAAAGATGTCAGTCTTTATTTTTCTTCTTTTTAGGAAACAAATCAAAGAAAAATAAACAAATTCTACTGTTCCTAATATTCTGTATGTTGCTCAAAAACAAAATATATTGTGTTCAGTGGAAAAAAGTTTTTTTTTTTTTTACCCAGTCATTTAAAAATAACACCTATAGAGCTGTAACGACAATACCGTGATACTGTGAAACCGTGATATTTGTGCTTAAGGTTATCATACCGTCAAAATCTCATACCGGCCCATGCCTAGTATTAATGCATTAGAGCATGTAGTAAGGATCAAAATCGAAAAGGGACATTAATTTGCAAGGCAGAATCGGAAACTCATGTAATTTGTGCCCAAGAGTTTTATTAACTAAACACTAACACAAACTAGTCTAACAAACTAACAAACAGTCACTCATACATGGGAAAGGGCAAATGAGACTTGATGGATGAAGCCTTCAGGAAAAACCAGAGAATGAAGCTATGAAAAGAGTCAGTTAACCACCTGAGTAAAATCATCAGCGCCGTTTTAGAAGGGGGTCTACATCTTATACTAAACCTCTGTTTCGTTTAGTTAAATGTACGATACTTGCATTTCCTTGGTCACTGAACGAGCGTCCGGAAGCAGTCTCGGATGAAAGTCTTGATGGATTCAAGGTTTTGGACTTGCGATCACGTTCTTCCGGGTTTGAAGAGTGATGAACTCCAAAGATGTTCTGACTCGATGGTGATTGGGAGTTTCTTCCCAGTGGAAAGTGAAAAAGAGCTAAGAGAGACATCAGCTGAGATCCTAGGATCTTTGGTGAATGGAAAGTCAAGGCCAAGACCTGGCGCAGACTTAAGGTACAGAAAACTTCTAGCTCACATCCTCATCTTTTCTGTATCTAACAGAACCACAGACTGACTGGCTATGTGTTGGAGCCCACCGGGCGCACGCCCGCACCGGCTCAGGCTCTTCACATGGGCCGCAATCAGAAGGTTTTATCAGAAGACTTAGCAGAAGAAAATAACATGGATGGAACTGTGTGTGAGCCTTTTAAGGTCTGAGAAGATTCACGCCTCTCAGGATGGGCTTGTCCAATGAGAAAGGCTGAAATTCCAAGCGGGAGGTTGGAAATACTGGGGAGTTTTATGACCCTTTGTGTGAGAGCATGCTAATTTGCATATGGAACTCGAATCAAAATTACTAAAGATTCTTAGAACCCTAATATATTGCCTATGTACCCACATATAATATAAACACTCATTTAGATCATCAGAAGACAAATTCAAAGAGACCAAACATGGTATCGGTGGGGTTATATTAACTAGTGATCTATCATAACACACACACAAAACAGTATACAATTTTAATTAATTAGAGAAGAGTCCATTTTTATGGGCATTGTGTATCTTTCCTAAGGGTAAATGAATTGTGAGTTGTACTCTGCCCGCATTCCTTTGAGCGATAAAACTAGTGTTATCAGATGGCTTGTCTTTGGTTGCCATGGAACCGGAGGCCTGTTCTGCCCTTTTTAGGTGTTAGCTGCATTTCGAGGGAAGGGTCCATAGACCCTCATAGTTAGCCCTTTGGTTAGGTGAAGGGGGCATTAGAGATTATTTGTTAAATACGGTGGTGGACGAAGTACACAAATCAAGTACTTGAGTAAAACTATAGATACGTATAATAAAATATTACTCCAGTAAAAGTAAAAGTAATCAGTTTTGTTATCATCATAGATGAATATTTATTTTGCAGTTTTATATAGGCTACTTTTATCATTTAGATTTATATTAGCATATATATTTTTTATAATCTTACTGCTCAAAATACCTGGGATTTTCCCAAAATAACCAATAAGGAAATAATGAATATAATAAGGAAAATATAATTCGATTTTCATAATGATTTTTTTCTTCTCAAACCTTGTCTGTGGTGTAAAAACACCCCTGGCCAAATGCCCCC
>NW_015554149.1:214504-215206 GCF_001515605.1 Sinocyclocheilus anshuiensis
TTCACTAGGATCTAGTTGTGGTTTCTTAATAAGAGGCTTAATAACCGCCAGCTTGAATGGTTTTGGGACGTGACCTAAAGACAACGACGAGTTAATTATATTGAGAAGTGGTTCTTCTGCTACAGGTAACAACTCTTTCAGTAATTTAGTGGGTACAGGATCTAACAGGCATGTAGTTGGTTTGGATGCAGTGATAAGTTTATTTAGCTCTTCCTGTCCCCAGAGGGTTAATGATGTTCATAGCTCATTAATAATAGGTTCATAGGTGTTCACGTTACATTAAGGTTCACTTTCACAGGTTATTAACGTTTATAACTCATTAATAAATGGTTCAAAGCTGTTCACTTTAAGGTTCACTTTCACAGGTTATTAACGTTTATAACTCATTAGTAAATGGTTCACATCATTCACATTACATTAAGGTTCACCTTCACAGGTTATTAACATTTATAAGGCAATAAATGATTCACAGGTGTTCACTTTACATTAAGGTTCATAAGTTATTAGATATAAACAATAAAAATATAAATAACACCCTTCAGACTCGCTTTTTAACACAATGTGAGTGTCCCACTTTAGGTCCTGAGAGATTGTGGTGCCCAGGAACCTGAATGACTAATGACTCGTCACAGTGCTGTCCATGATGGTGAGTGGGGGGAGTGCAGGGAGGTTTCTCCTGAAGTCCACGGTCATCTCCACAGT
>NW_015554149.1:217136-226193 GCF_001515605.1 Sinocyclocheilus anshuiensis
GAGTGTGGTGTTGTCTGCAAACTTCAGGAGCTTGACAGAGGGGTCTTTAGATGTGCAGTCGTTGGTGTACAGGGAGAAGAGCAGTGGGGAGAGGACGCAGCCCTGAGGAGCTCCAGTGCTGATCGTACGGGTGCTGGATGTGAGTTTTCCCAGCCTCACTAGCTGCTGCCTGTCTGTCAGGAAGCTGTTGATCCACTGACAGATGGAGGTGGGCACGGAGAGCTGAGTTAGTTTGGGCAGGAGGAGGTTTGGGATGATAGTGTTAAAGGCCGAGCTGAAGTCCACGAACAGGATCCTCACATAAGTCCCTGGTCTGTCTAGATGTTGCAGAACATAATGCAGTCCCATGTTAACTGCATCGTCCACAGACCTGTTTGCTCTGTAGGCAAACTGAAGAGAATCCAGCCAGGGTCCAGTAATGTTCTTCAGGTGGGCCAGCACCAGTTTTTCAAAAGACTTCATGACCACAGACGTTAGAGCCACAGGCCTGTAGTCATTTAGTCCTGTAATTTTGGATTTCTTTGGGATGGGGATGATGGTGGAGCGTTTGAAGCATGAAGGGACTTCGCACAGCTCCAGTGATCTGTTGAAGATCTGTGTGAAGATGGGGGCCAGCTGGTCAGCACAGGATTTCAGACAGGCTGGTGTAACACAGTCTGGGCCTGGTGCTTTTTTCCTTTTCTGCTTCCGGAAGACCTGGCGCACCTCTTCTTCGCTGATCTGAATTGCAGGTGTGGGGGAGAGGGGGGTTGCTGGAGGTGTGAATGGTTGTGTGGAGAGGTGTTCAGGGCGGGTGTGGGGTGTTTTTTCAAACCTGCAGTAGAACTCATTCAGATCGTCTGCCAGTTGTTGATTCTCCACAGTGTTGGTGGATGGTGTCTTGTAGTTGGTAATTACTTTCAGACTTTTCCACACTGATTCTGAGTCGCTGGAAGTGAACTGAGTCCTTAGTTTTTCAGAATAATTCCTCTTTGCCACTTTGATCTCCTTTTCCAGTGTGTATTTGGCCTGTTTATACAAGACATTGTCCCCCTTCCTGTGAGCATCTTCTTTGGCCTGATGGAGCTGTCTGAGTTTTGCAGTGAACCATGGTTTGTCGTTGTTGTAAGTTAGATGAGTCCTGGTAGGAATGCACATATCTTCACAGAAACTGATATAAGATGTTACAGTCTCTGTGAGCTCGTCCAGATCGGTGGCAGCTTCAAAAACACTCCAATCAGTGGTCAAAACAAGCTTGTAAATCCTGCTCTGCTTCATTAGTCCATCTTTTTACAGTCCTTAATACAGGTTTAGCTGATTTCAGTTTCTGCCTGTGTGTCGTATAAGATGAACGAAACAGTGATCAGAGAGCCCCAAAGCTGCCCGTGGGACAGAGTGATATGCATTCTTTATTGTGGTGTAACAGTGATCCAATATATTACTGTCTCTGGTGGGACATGTGATGTGCTGTCTGTATTTTGGCAGTTCACGGGAGAGATTTGCTTTATTAAAGTCCCCAAGAATAATTAAAACAGAGTCCGGGTGTTGTTGTTGTCTCTGTGATCTGATCAGCGAGTTTCTGTAAAGCTGAGCTCACGTGCGCTTGCGGAGGAATGTAAACAATGACGACAATGAACGAGCAAAACTCCCGCGGCGAGTAGAAAGGCTTACAGTTAATGAAAAACGCTTCTAGATCTGAACAGCACATCTTTAACATGGCTACATCTGTACATCGCCTTCCGTTGATGTAAAAGCATGTCCCGCCGCTGTGCGATTTCCCCGGTGATTCTGCGTCGCGGTCCGCTATGAACAGCTGAAAGCCCGGCAGATTTAACGCGCTGTCCGGTATGGCGTCATTCAGCCAGGTTTCCATGAAACACAGAGCAGCAGAGTGTGAGAAATCCTTATTTGTCCGGGAGAGCAGAAGGAGTTCATCCGTTTTGTTGGGTAGAGAGCGGAGGTTCGCCAGATGGATGCTAGGCAACGGCGTTCGAAATCCGCGCTGCCTGAGCTTCACGAGGGCGCCGGCTCGCTTCCCCCATCTGCGCGTCCTGAAGCGCTTGATCAGCGAAGCTGCTTCGCCAACTACTACGTCCAGCAAAACATCAGAATAGTCGAAAACCGGTAATATATCAGGTGATGTGTAGTGCCGAATGTCCAGCAATTCGTCTCTGGTGAAACTGATTGCAGGGATATAACTAAAGACAGGACAAACTAACAAAAACACAAAAACAACTGCAGAGCACGCCACGGAGGCCGCCATCATCATCGGCGCCATCGATGATCGATGAATAAAACTATATACAAAACAACATCATGGTGCTTATTTATCAGTCCTTTCTTGACTGGCCCTGCAGGTCTGTGGAAGGCCTCTCTCAAAACACCATCTAAAAAAACACAGATGCACCACAATTATATATATATATATATATATATATATATATATATATATAAAAAGAGGCGACAGAGACCAGCAGTGGGTCTATTTTTATTTTTTTTTATAAGGGAGCTTGTCACCCTTGCACTCAAACATGAACGATGACGGTTCGGTACATACCTCGGTTTTGACGTCACGGTTCGATGTGGCTTCAGTACAGCAGGAGGAAAAAACTAAACATTTTTTTGAATTAAACAATGGTTTACTGAACAAATTTCTTTCTTTTTTTTTATTTTTATAAATTCAATTACAATTGATAAATTCAATTACAATTAGAATTTTCCCAGGGATAAAAATCTGCCTCAGCTCCTGCTCTAAACTATAGGGAGTCCTTTTACATTACTGTAAGTTTACAACTAACAACAGAGCCCAAACTTAAATTCAATTACTATTTATTTTTAAATATAATAATCAACACTAAGATTTACTTACTAACTAATAACTTACTTACTAAGAACACTAACACAAAAAAAATTTGTATGCAAACATGTAAACTGCACATAATGCAGTTTTTAAATTAACTTCTAAATTACACAAATTCTATTTGTTGTTGAAATACAATCATTTACACAGTGGCTGTCATAACTTGTTTCATAAAAGATTTATCTAAACATACATTAAATAATTAAGACATCACTAACACGTAAAGTAAAATATACTGAAATATATAGTCTAATATTTCTCAAAATGCTCTTTTCTAGACATAATTTCTCTATCAAATAACGAGTTATGGACACTGATGACTTGCTTGAGGTAAATGAAATGCTATACGTATGTGACATTTTGTTTACAAGCTGTTTTGTTGACATCTATCTGCGATTGAAACACGGATTGAGTGATTACGTGAAATGTCCATTAATGTTTATTTCACATTAAAACTAGTAATAAAAAGGAAAGAGATGATCGTGCCGACACGCTCACTCGGGCGCCGCACTGACAAGGCTTCTATACAGCGATCTGTCTTGCCAAAGATGTGCATTTATTGTCTGAATTTCCTGAAAAAATGGAATGATTTGTTCGGTACACGTGCGTACTGAACCGAATGACCCGTACTGAAAATGTTCAGTACGAATACATGTACCGTGTTCGTGAAGAAGAAGCCTCTATTCTGTGTGTGTTATTGATACTATTACCCCCCTCATCAGACGGTGATGATACTACACAACGGGAGGCAGAGTGAGTACAGATCCAGAAGACACAGCTGTAGGGAAGAGCAGGTCATGAGTCATCTTTTTACCAATGTCAGGAATGCCAGCACTAATGGGGAAGATGTTCTTGGTTCCTGGCCCATATGTCATATTAAACTGAAATCTTGTGAAAAAGAAAGGCCGACATGCTTATCTTCTTAACAAGCTGAAGATACTGAAGTGTTCAGTGGTCGTTAATGATCAGGAATGGAAAGCAAGTGGCACCATTCTATTGTAAATGGTGTTTTACAGTGTTGTCGGAGGAACTGTTCATAGGCAGCAAGAGATGGCTGCAAAGAATCGGGTCCTGCTGGATCCACTTTATCAGTTCCAGTCTTCAGTCTGGCAAATTGGACACAGAGACAAGGGGCAAACCCAAATGCAGGGATTTTAATAACTGAAACATGGGTACAGAACAATTAGGCGACCTAACAAGAGGGAGAAATATGGCAGTTACATGACTTCCCACACTTCAGAATCTCAGCAAAAGTAGTAGTTCATGAATAGAGAGTGCAAGTGATAGAGGGTCAAGGTTTTTAAAAAATAAATAAATAAAAATAAATCAAATAGATAAAATAGAATTAGAATAGAGAGTGCTAGAGTTAAAGGGTCAAATAAAGGTGGCGTTTTTAGCCGTTTCTTGAAGATACTCGGATTGAGTTGGGCAGGTCATTCCACCAGGAGGGAACAGTTAATGAAAAAGTCTGTTAAAGTGATTTTGTGCCTCTTTGAGATGGCACAATAATGCGTCGTTCACTTGCAGAATGCAAGCTTCTAGAGGGCACATAAGTCTGAAGTAGTGAATTAAGGTAAGAGCCAGTGGTGGTTTTGTAGGCAAACATTAATGCCTTGAATTTTATGCGAGCAGCTACTGGTAGCCAGTGCAAATTGATGAACAGAGGTGTGACGTGCATTATTTTCGGCTCATTAAAGATTAATCTTGCAGCAGCATTTTGGATTAATTGTAGAGGTTTGATAGAACTGACTGGAAGACCTGCCAAGAGAGCATTGCAATAGTCCAGCCTGGACAGAACAAGAGCTTGAACAAGGAGTTGTGTTGCATGTTCAGAAAGAAAGAGCCTGTTCTTCTTGATGTTGTATAAAGCAAATCTGCAGGACTGGGTAGTTTTAGCAATGTGGTCTGAGAAATTCAGGTGATTATCAATCAGTTTTTGAAGGAGTTATGGTTGATGTGCCTAACTGGATGGTGAAATTGTGATGAAATGATGGGTTTGATGGAACCACAAGCAGTTCTGTCTTGGCAAGGTTGAGTTGAAGGTGATGATCCTTCATCCAGCAAGAAATATCTGAGAGACATACTAATGGAGCTTTTCAACTGCATGGTACGACTCGACACGGCTCGGCTCGGTTTGCGTTTCCACTGCAGTTTAGTACCGCTTTAGAGTAAGCGGGATTATTCACATGTTGTTATAGTTGCGCCGCCTCTACTGCCGCAACTCCTGAAACACTTTTTCATTCAGCGTCGCCCCATTAAGCTCTCGCTGGATCCGCTCCTCGGCTATCAACGAAAGGAACGTCTGTACTTCCTTCACTACTTATCTAATACACTGGCCTATAGGGTGGCTGATCTTTAAATAACCCACTCTTTGTGGCAGTGCCCGCTTACGGCCATACCACCCTGTCTGCGCCTGATCTCGTCTGATCTCGAAAGCTAAGCAGGGTTGGGCCTGGTTAGTACTTGGATGGGAGACCGCCTGGGAATACAAGGTGCTGTAAGCTTTTGCATTTTCTTCACTACTTATCTAATACACTGGCCTATAGGGTGGCTGATCTTTAAATAGCCCACTCTTTGTGGCAGTCCCCGCTTACGGCCAGACCACCCTGAGGGCGATAGAGAGCAACCAGGAAGTGCTTTGGCAGTAGTGGGTCAGAGTAGGCTCACCATTTTGTTGTAAACTTTGTTTTGTTTAAAGTTAGTTTTTTTTGGTTTTGATTGTTTTTTTGTGAAGTTCAAACACTTTGAAGGTTTTATTTTTGGAGTTTTTTTTCTGAAATTGGACGGATTACACTGAAATGAACATGTAAATGGCGGGAGAGAGACGCAACGACTTTGACAAGGAAAACAACGAGGAAGGTTATCAGGAGAGGAGAATGGAGAGAAAAGAGAAGAGAAACGCAGGAAAGAAAGAGAATGAATACAAAGAAGAAGAACTTTAATGGTAATACCCAATATAGACATTGCAAAGAAAATAATTTTAAGGCAAGAAATGTTAAAAGACAAGGAGGGTTATGAGAACAGATTTGATTCGCTGAGAGATATGGAGGATGACTGAAAAAAAAAATGAAATGAGTTTTAATTATTTATTTTATATTGTTGTTTCATTTAATGCATGAGGTTTAATGGATGTGGAGAAATTTGAAAATATGAGGGAAATATGTAGAGGGGTGGATGTATTTGTATTACAAGAAACTAATTGGAAAAATGATTGTGTTAAAAGGTTTCAAAATGTATGGGATGGGAATATACATTGTAATAATGGTACAGAGAAAACTGGGAAAGGAGTTGCTATTTTAATAAGAAGAGATGTGTGTGAAAAAGAAAGTGTGGTGTTTAATGATGGACTGGGGAAGTGTTTAGCTGTGGAAATAGAAAAAGGAGATGAGAGATGTACAGTATATAACATACATGCTCCAAATGAAGAAAAGGTGGATTTTTTTAAAAACAATATCTGCCAATGTAAGAATTTGGGAAATGGTGATTTTAATGGGGGATTTTAATACCGTTTTTACAGAATTAGACTTAGCAAGTAATACGGTTTTTAAGACTGATAAGGGAAGGGAGGAGTTGAAAAAAATGATGGTGGATTTTAAATTGATTGATGTGTGGAGAGAAAGAAATAGAACAAGTAGGCAATTTTCAAGAAGACAATTTGTTTTAAAAGAACTGAAACAAAGTAGGATTGATTACATTTTATGTACAGAGGAAATGCAAGGGAATATTAGTAATGTTTATTATAAACGAGTTGGTTTTAGTGATCATTCTTTTTTATTTTTGACATTAGATTCTTCAAGTGTGAAAAGGGGAGGAGGAATGTGGGTTTTAAATGCAAAGGTTTTAAAGAGTAATGCATATCAGGAGAGTATTAAATGGATTGTGGAAGAAAGCGAAATGAATAGAATGTATAGGGAAGAGAAAAGAGTATGTGGGATAGTGTGAATTGGGAAATAAAGAAATTTTCAATAGAATACAGCAAAAATGTCAGAAAAGTAGAAAGACAGAAGGAAATGGAATTAACAAAACAGCTGAACAATGAGTTAAGAAAAGCGGCGGAAAGTAATGGAGAAGAGGAAATTGAAAAAATAATAATGCTACAAGATAAATTAAAGATATTAGAAGAGGAAAAGTGTAAGGGTGCAATTATAAGAAGTAAACCAAAATATGCAGTAGAGGGAGAAAGATGCAGAAAATGTTTCTTTAATTTAGAAAAAAATAGGCAGAAGGCTGATCTATTGAAAGAAGTCTTGAATCAAAAAGGGGAAATAGAAACAGGAACTAAAGGAATTTTAAAAACAGTAAAGCAATACTACATGGACATGTTTAAGGGACAAGGTATAGGAAAAAATGATGAGGAGTTTTTGATTAAACAAATTAAATCTAAGTTAACAGGGGAGGACAGGATTTTTTTGTGATGAAGAAATTAAGGAAGAAGAAATAGATATTGCAATTCAACAGTTAAAACCAGGAAAGAGCCCTGGTGTGGATGGTTTGATTAATGAATTTTATAAAACTTTTAGAGAAATTTTAGTGCCAATTTTAAAATAAGTCTTTGAAGAAATTTCCAAGAAAGAGGTCTTGAGTGAAAAAATGAAAATAGGCATGATAAAAATGATTTACAAAAAAAGCGGTAATCCAAAAGATCTTACAAATTTTAGACCTATATCAATGTTGAATACAGCTTTTAAAATATTAGCAAAAGTCTTAGCAAACAGATTAAAAAAAGATTTTACCAAAAATAATAAAAACGACACAGGCATACGGGGTGCAAGGAAGGGATATAGCAGATGTGGTTAAAAGTATAAGAGACACAATTTATTATATGAAGGAGAAGGGAAGGGGGATTTTTAATAAGTCTGGATTTAGAGAAGGCATTTGACAGGGTAGAGCATGAGTTTTTATTTGATGTTCTTAAGGCTTTTGGTTTTGGGGAAAAGTTTAGAAAATGGATTTGGATTTTTTTACTCAGATGTGTTAACATGCATAAAATGCAATGGGTTTTTAACGGATTGTTTTCAACCAACAAGGTCGATCAGGCAAGGATGCCCACTGTCTGCCTTACTTTACTCTCTGGTAGCCGAGCCACTCAGTTTGGCTATTAAGGCAGACAGAGAAATCAAAGGAATACAAATAAAGGACCATTTCAAAAGAGAAGCAGTGTATCAGTATGCAGATGATACGACCTTGTTGGTAGAAGACACCCAAAGTACAGATAGGGCAATGGGGATTTTAGAAAGATATTGTAAAGGGTCGGGAGCTAAAGTAAATGTGTCGAAAAGTATGTGCATGAGGATTGGGAGTGTAGAGGAAATACCGCAGCACATACAATTCAAGGAGGAAACGCAGCACATCAAGATTTTGGGGGTGTGGGTGGGTATGGATTCTATTAAAGCAGACATTTTGAATTGGGAAGGTGTTTTAAATGGAATTGGAAAAAGGCTGAGATTTTGGCAAGCCAGAGATTTAACGCTAAAGGGGAAAGTTTTAATTATAAATTCATTAATGCTGTCGAAAGTCTGGTATGTGTTGGGAGTAACCCCATTGCCCCATGTGTACTACAACAGGTTTTCAAGTTTTTATGGGGAAACGGAAGGGCTAAGATTGCATACAATACATTACTTGGAGACATAAAGGAGGGAGGACTGGGACTGTTAGATCCATTTTTAAGAATGAGAACACTGAGAATTAAAACAGTTCAAAAGTTTCTAGAGGGAAACAGTGATGTAATTTGGAAAAGTGTCATGGAATATTACCTGAAGAAATGGAATATGGGATGTGATGTTTTATGGATGAAAATGAAAAGCTGGATGTTAACAGGTCTGCCATTTTTTTATGTGGAGGTTTTGGAATCATGGGGGAATTTTTAGAAAATGTACTGATTTTACCTAAAGGAAGGGCCCAGCTTTTAGAACAACCATTGTTTTTAAATCCAAATATTATAAGGGAGGGTGAGGTCATGTATTATAAAGAATGGTGGGATTGTGGTTTGAGACAAATAAAATATTTATTGTATGAGGTGATAGAGGGTTATTTACCTTAACAGGTGGTTGTGGATACATTGAGAGAGGGGGGCAAAAGGGTGTGGAGAATTAAGTTAGAAAGACAATATGAGGATTTAAAGGGATAGTTCACCCAAAAATGAAAAATGTGTTTATCTGCTTACCCCCAGGGCATCCAAGATGTAGGTGACTTTGTTTCTTCAGTAGAACACATTTGAT